>NC_066350.1:3380683-3688018 GCF_024516045.1 Bombus affinis | reverse complement strand
TATTTTTACGTTATAACGTATAACGATATATAGTATTACCATATAACGTATAACGTTATATAGTGTTACGTTATAACGTATAACGATATATACTATTACGTAATAACGTATATCGTTATATAGTATTACCATATAACGTATAACGTTATATATTGTTACGTTATAACGTAAAACGATATATACTATTACGTAATAACGTATATTGTTATATAGTATTACCATATAACGTATAACGTTATATATTGTTACGTTATAACGTATAACGATATATAGTATTACCATATAACGTATAACGTTATATAGTGCTACGTTATAACGTATAACGATATATACTATTACGTAATAACGTATATCGTTATATAGTATTTCCATATAACGTATAACGTTATATATTGTTACGTTATAACGTATAACGATATATAGTATTACCATATAACGTAAAACGATATATACTATTACGTAATAACGTATAACGTTATATATTGTTACGTTATAACGTATAACGATATATAGTATTACCATATAACTAAAAACGATATATACTATTACGTAATAACGTATAACGATATATAGTATTACCATATAACGTATAACGTTATATAGTGTTACGTTTATAAACGTAAAACGATATATACTATTACCTAATAACGTATATCGTTATATAGTATTTCCATATAACGTATAACGTTATATATTGTTACGTTATAACGTATAACGATATATAGTATTAACCATATAACGTAAAACGATATATAATGTTACGTAATAACGTATAACGTTATATAGAATTACCATATATAGTATAAGGTTATATAGCATTACCATATAACGTAAAACGATATATACTATTACGTAATGACGTATAACGTTATATAGAATTACCATATAACGTATAACGTTATATGGTGTTACGTTATAACGTATAACGATATATTCTATTACGTAATAACGTATATCGTTATATAGTATTACCATATAACGTAAAATGATATATACTATTACGTAATAACGTATAACGATATATAGTATTACCATATAACGTAAAACGATATATACTATTACGTATAACGTAGAACGATATATAGTATTACCATATAACGTATAACGTTTATATAGTGTTACGTTATAACGTATAACGATATATACTATTACGTAATAACGTATATCGTTATTTAGTATTACCATATAACGTATAACGTTATATATTGTTTACGTTATAACGTAAAACGATAGATACTATTACGTAATAACGTATATCGTTATATAGTATTACCATATAACGTATAGCGTTATATATTGTTACGTTATAACGCATAACGATATATAGTATTACCATATAACGTATAACGTTAAATATTGTTACGGAATAACGTATAACGATATATACTATTACGTAATAACGTATATCGTATATATAGTATTTCCATATAACGTATAGCGTTATATATTGTTACGTTATAACGTATAACGATATATAGTAATACCATATAACGTATAACGTTATATATTGTTACGGTATAACGTATAACGTTATATAGCATTACCATATATCGTAAAACGATATATACTATTACGTTAATAACGTATAACGGTATATAGTATTACCATATAACGTATAACGTTATATAGCGTTACGTTATAACGTATAACGATATATACTATTACGTAATAACGTATATCCTTATATAGTATTTCCATATAACGTATAGCGTTATATATTGTTAAGTTATAACGTATAACGATATATAGTAATACCATATAACGTATAACGTTATATATTGTTACGGTATAACGTATAACGTTATATAGTATTACCATATATCGTAAAACGATATATACTATTACGTAATAACGTATAACGTATTATAGAATTACCATATAACGTATAACGTTATATAGTGTTACGTTATAACGTATAACGTTATATACAATTACGTAATAACGTATATCGTTATATAGTATTACAATATAACGTATAACGTTATATATTGTTACATTATAACGTATAACGATATATAGTATTACCATATAACGTATAACGATATATAGTGTTACGTTATAACGTATAACGATATATACTATTACGTAATAACGTATACCGTTATATAGTATTTCCATATAACGTATAACGTTATATATGTTACGTATAACGTATAACGATATATAGTATTACCATATAACGTAAAACGATATATACTATTACGTAATAACGTATATTGTTTAATAGTATTACCATATAACGTGAAACGATTTATACTATTACGTAATAACGTATATTGTTATATAGTATTACCATATTAACGTATAACGTTATATAGTGATACGTTTATAACGTATATCGTTATATAGCATTACCATATAACGAAAAACGTTATATATTGTTACGTTATAACGTATAACGATATATAGTATTACCATATAACGTAAAACGATATAAACTATTACGTAATAACGTATAACGGTATATAGTATTACCATATAACGTATAACGTTATATAGTGTTACGTTATAACGTATAACGATATATACTATTACGTAATAACGTATATCGTTTATATAGTATTACCATATAACGTATAACGTTATATATTGTTTACGTAATAACGTAAAACGATATATACTATTACGTAATAACGCAAATTGTTTATATAGTATAACAATAAAACGTATAACGTTATATATTGTTACGTTATAACGTATAACGATATATAGTATTACCATATAACGTATAACGTTAAATAGTGCTACGTTATAACGTATAACGATATATACTATTACGTAATAACGTATATCGTTATATAGTATTTTCCATATAACGTATAACGTTATATTTGTTACGTTATAACGTATAACGATATATAGTATTACCATATAACGTAAAACGATATATACTATTACGTAATAACGTATAACGTTATATATTGTTACGTTATAACGTATAACGATATATAGTATTACCATATAACGTAAAACGATATATACTATTACGTAATAACGTAAAACGATATATAGTATTACCATATAACGTATAACGTTATATAGTGTTACGTTATAACGTAAAACGATATATACTATTACGTAATAACGTATATCGTTATATAGTATTTCCATATAACGTATAACGTTATATATTGTTACGTTATAACGTATAACGATATATAGTATTACCATGTAACGTAAAACGATATATAATATTACGTAATGACGTATAACGTTATATAGAATTACCATATATAGTATAAAGTTATATAGCATTACCATATAACGTAAAACGATATATACTATTACGTAATAACGTATAACGTTATATAGAATTACCATATAACGTATAACGTTATATAGAATTACCATATAACGTATAACGTTATATAGTGTTACGTTATAACGTATAACGATATATTCTATTACGTAATAACGTATATAGTTATATAGTATTACCATATAACGTATAACGTTATATATTGTTACGTTATAACGTATAACGATATATAGTATTACCATATAACGTATAACGTATATATAGTGTTACGTTATAACGTATATCGTTATATAGCATTACCACATAACGTGAAACGATATATACTATTACGTAATAACGTATATTGTTATATAGTATTACCATATAACGTATAACGTTATATAGTGATAAGTTATAACGTATATCGTTATATAGCATTACCATATAACGTAAAACGATATATACTATTACGTAATAACGTATAACGATATATAGTATAACCATATAACGTATAACGTTATATAGTGTTACGTTTATAACGTATAACGATATATACTAATTACGTAATAACGTATATCGTTATATAGTATTTCCATATAACGTATAACGTTATATATTGTTACGTTATAACGTATAACGATATATAGTATTACCATAAACGTAAAAACGATATATACTATTACGTAATAACGTATATTATTATATAGTATTACCATATAACGTATAACGTTATATAGTGATACGTTATAACATGTAACGTTATATAGTATTACCATATAAAGTATAACATTATATACTATTACGTAATAACGTAAAACGATATATACTATTACGTAATATCGTATATCGTTATATAGTATTACCATATAACGTATAGCGTTATATATTGTTACGTTATAACGTATAACGATATATAGTATTACCATATAACGTATAACGTTTATATATTGTTACGGTATAACGTATAACGTTATATAGCATTACCATATATCGTAAAACGATATATACTATTACGTAATAACGTATAACGTTATATATTGTTACGTTATAACGTATAACGATATATAGTATTACCATATAACGTATAACGTTATATAGTGTTACGATATAACGTATATCGTTATATAGCATTACCACATAACGTGAAACGATATATACTATTACGTAATAACGTATATTGTTATATAGTATTACCATATAACGTATAACGTTATATAGTGATACGTTATAACGTATATCGTTATATAGCATTACCATATGACGTAAAACGTTATATATTGTTACGTTATAACGTATAACGATATATAGTATTACCATATAACGTAAAACGATATATACTATTACGTAATAACGTATATCGTATATATAGTATTACCATATAACGTAAAACGTTATATATTGTTACGTTATAAACGTATAACGATATATACTATTACGTAATAACGTATATCGTTTATATAGTATTACCATATAACGTATAACGTTATATATTGTTTACGTTATAACGTAAAACGATATATACTATTACGTAATAACGTATATCGTTATATAGTATTACCATATAACGTATAGCGTTATATATTGTTACGTTATAACGCATAACGATAAATAGTATTACCATATAACGTATAACGTTATATATTGTTACGGTATAACGTATAACGATATATACTATTACGTAATATCGTATATCCTTATATAGTATTTCCATATAACGTATAGCGTTATATTGTTAAGTTATAACGTATAACGATACATAGTAATACCATATAACGTATAACGTTATATATTGTTACGGTATAACGTATAACGTTATATAGCATTACCATATATCGTAAAACGATATATACTATTACGTAATAACGTATAACGTTATATAGAATTACCATATAACGTATAACGTTATATAGTGTTACGTTACAACGTATAACGATATATACAATTACGTAATAACGTATATCGTTATATAGTATTACAATATAACGTATAACGTTATATATTGTTACATTATAACGTATAACGATATATAGTATTACCATATAACGTATAACGTTATATAGTGTTTACGTTATAACGTATAACGATATATACTATTACTTAATAACGTATATCGTTATATAGTATTTCCATATAACGTATAACGTTATATATTGTTACGTTATAACTTATAACGATATATAGTATTACCATATAACGTAAAACGATATATACTATTACGTAATAACGTATATTGTTATATAGTATTACCATATAACGTGAAACGATATATACTATTACGTAATAACGTATATTGTTATATAGTATTACCATATAACGTATAACGTTATATAGTGATACGTTATAACGTATATCGTTATATAGCATTACCATATAACGTATAACGTTATATATTGTTACGGTTATAACGTATAACGCTATATAGTATTACCATATAACGTAAAACGATATATACTATTACGTAATAACGTATAACGGTATATAGTATTACCATATAACGTATAACGTTATATAGTGTTACGTTATAACGTATAACGATATATACTATTACGTAATAACGTATATCGTTATATAGTATTTCCATATAATGTATAACGTTATATATTTTTACGTTATAACGTATAACGATATATAGTATTACCATATAACGTATAACGTTATATAGTGTTACGTTATACGTATAACGATATATACTATTACGTAATAACGTATATCGTTATATAGTATTTCCATATAACGTATAACGTTATATATTGTTACGTTATAACGTATAACGATATATAGTATTACCATATAACGTAAAACGATATATACTATTACGTAATAACGTATAACGTTATATATTTGTTACGTTATAACGTATAACGATATATAGTATTACCATATAACGTAAAACGATATATACTATTACGTAATAACGTATAACGATATATAGTATTACCCATATAACGAATAACGTTATATAGTGTTACGTTATAAACGTAAAACGATATATACTATTACCTAATAACGTATATCGTTATATAGTATTTCCATATAACGTATAACGTTATATAAAGTTACGTTATAACGTATAACGATATAGTAATACCAATAACGTAAAACGATATATAATGTTTACGTAATAACGTATAACGTTATATAGAATTACCATATATAGTATAAGGTTATATAGCAATTACCATATAACGTAAAACGATATATACTATTACGTAATGACGTATAACGTTATATATAATTACCATATAACGTATAACGTTATATGGTGTTACGTTATAACGTATAACGATATATTCTATTACGTAATAACGTATATCGTTATATAGTATTACCATATAACGTAAAATGATATATACTATTACGTAATAACGTATAAACGATATATAGTATTACCATATAACGTAAAACGATATATACTATTACGTAATAACGTAGAACGATATATAGTATTACCATATAACGTATAACGTTATATATGTGTACGTTATAACGTATAACGATATATACTATTACGTAATAACGTATATCGTTATATAGTATTACCATATAACGTATAACGTTATATATGTTACGTTATAACGTAAAACGATAGATACTATTACGTAATAACGTATATCGTTATATAGTATTACCATATAACGTATAGCGTTATATATTGTTACGTTATAACGCATAACGATATATAGTATTACCATATAACGTATAACGTTATATATTGTTACGGTATAACGTATAACGATATATACTATTACGTAATAACGTATATCGTTATATAGTATTTCCATATAACGTATAGCGTTATATATTGTTACGTTATAACGTATAACGATATATAGTAATACCATATAACGTATAACGTTATATATTGTTACGGTATAACGTATAACGTTATATAGCATTACCATATATCGTAAAACGATATATACTATTACGTAACAACGTATAACGGTATATAGTATTACCATAAAACGTATAACGTTATATAGCGTTACGATATAACGTATAACGATATATACTATTACGTAATAACGTATATCCTTATATAGTATTTTCCATATAACGTATAGCGTTATATATTGTTAAGTTATAACGTATAACGATATATAGTAATACCATATAACGTATAACGTTATATATTGTTACGGTATAACGTATAACGTTATATAATATTAACATATATCGTAAAACGATATATACTATTACGTAATAACGTATAACGTTATATAGAATTACCATATAACGTATAACGTTATATAGTGTTACGTTATAAACGTATAACGATATATACAATTACGTAATAACGTATATCGTTTATATAGTATTACAATATAACGTATAACGTTATATATTGTTACATTATAACGTATAACGATATATAGTATTACCATATAACGTATAACGTTATATAGTGTTTACGTTATAACGTATAACGATATATACTATTACGTAATAACGTATAACCGTTATATAGTAATTTCCATAAAACGTATAACGTTATATATTGTTACGTTATAACGTATAACGATATATAGTATTACCATATAACGTAAAACGATATATACTATTACGTAATAACGTATATTGTTTAATAGTATTACCATATAACGTGAAACGATTTATACTATTACGTAATAACGTATATTGTTATATAGTATTACCATATAACGTATAACGTTATATAGTGATACGTTATAACGTATATCGTTATATAGCATTACCATATAACGTAAAACGTTATATATTGTTACGTTATAACGTATAACGATATATAGTATTACCATATAACGTAAAACGATATATACTATTACGTAATAACGTATAACGGTAATATAGTATTACCATATAACGTATAACGTTATATAGTGTTACGTTATAACGTATAACGATATATACTATTACGTAATAACGTATATCGTTATATAGTATTACCATATAACGTATAACGTTATATATTGTTACGTTATAACGTAAAACGATATATACTATTACGTAATAACGCATATTGTTATATAGTATAACAATAAAACGTATAACGTTATATATTGTTACGTAATAACGTATAACGATATATAGTATTACCATATAACGTAAAACGATATATACTATTACGTAATAACGTAAAACGATATATAGATTACCATATAACGTATAACGGTATATAGTGTTACGTTATAACGTAAAACGATATATACTATTACGTAATAACGTATATCGTTATATAGTATTCCATATAACGTATAACGTTATATATTGTTACGTTATAACGTATAACGATATATAGTATTACCATATAACGTAAAACGATATATAATATTACGTAATGACGTATAACGTTATATAGAATTACCATATATAGTATAAGGTTATATAGCATTACCATATAACGTAAAACGATATATACTATTACGTAATAACGTATAACGTTATATAGAATTACCATATAACGTATAACGTTATATAGTGTTACGTTAATAACGTATAACGATATATTCTATTACGTAATAACGTATATAGTTATATAGTATTACCATATAACGTATAACGTTATATATTGTTACGTTATAACGTATAACGATATTATAGTATTACCATATAACGTATAACGTTATATAGTGTTACGTTATAACGTATATCGTTATATAGCATTACCACATAACGTGAAACGATATATACTATTACGTAATAACGTATATTGTTATATAGTATTACCATATAACTATAACGTTATATAGTGATAAGTTATAACGTATATCGTTATATAGCATTACCATATAACGTAAAACGATATATACTATTACGTAATAACGTATAACGATATATAGTATAACCATATAACGTATAACGTTATATAGTGTTACGTTATAACGTATAACGATATATACTATTACGTAATAACGTATATCGTTATATAGTATTTCCATATAACGTATAACGTTATATATTTGTTACGTTATAACGTATAACGATATATAGTATTACCATATAACGTATAACGTTATATAGTGTTACGTTATAACGTATAACGTTTTATAGCATTACCATATAACGTAAAACGATATATACTATTACGTAATAACGTATAAACGATATATAGTATTACCATATAACGTAAAACGATATATACAATTACGTAATAACGTATAATGATATATAGTATTACCATATAACGTATAACGTTATATAGTGTTACGTTATAACGTATAACGATATATACTATTACGTAATAACGTATATCGTAATATAGTATTACCATATAACGTATAACGTTATATATTGTTACGTTATAACGTAAAACGATAGATACTATTACGTAATAACGTATATCGTTTATATAGTATTACCATATAACGTATAGCGTTATATATTGTTACGTTATAACGCATAACGATATATAGTATTACCATATAACGTATAACGTTATATAATGTTTACGGTATAACGTATAACGATATATACTATTACGTAATAACGTATATCGTTATATAGTATTTCCATATAACGTATAGCGTTATATATTGCTACGTTATAACGTATAACGATATATAGTAATACCAAAAAACGTATAACGTTATATATTGTTACGGTATAACGTATAACGTTATATAGCATTACCATATATCGTAAAACGATATATACTATTACGTAATAACGTATAACGGTATATAGTATTACCATATAACGTATAACGTTATATAGCGTTACGTTATAACGTATAACGATATATACTATTACGTAATAACGTATATCCATATATAGTATTTCCATATAACGTATAGCGTTTATATATTGTTAAGTTATAACGTATAACGATATATAGTAATACCATATAACGTATAACGTTATATATTGTTACGGTATAACGTATAACGTTATATAGCATTACCATATATCGTAAAACGATATATACAATTACGTAAAAACGTATAACGTTATATAGAATTAACCATATAACGTATAACGTTATATAGTGTTACGTATAACGTATAACGATATATACAATTACGTAATAACGTATATCGTTATATAGTATTACAATATAACGTATAACCTTATATATTGTTACATTATAACGTATAACGATATTATAGTATTACCAAATAACGTATAACGTTATATAGTGTTACGTTATAACGTATAACGATATATACTATTACGTAATAACGTATACCGTTATATAGTATTTCCATATAACGTATAACGTTATATATTGTTACGTTATAACGTATAACGATATATAGTATTAGCATATAACGTAAAACGATATATACTATTGCGTAATAACGTATAACGTTATATATTGTTACGTTATAACGTATAACGATATATAGTATTACCATATAACGTAAAACGATATATACTATTACGTAATAACGTATAACGATATATAGTATTACCATATAACGTATAACGTTATATAGTGTTACGTTATAACGTAAAACGATATATACTATTACGTAATAACGTATAACGATATATAGTATAACCATATAACGTATAACGTTATATAGTGTTACGTTATAACGTATAACGATATATACTATTACGTAATAACGTATATCGTTATATAGTATTTCCATATAACGTATAACGTTATATATTGTTTACGTTATAACGTATAACGATATATAGTATTACCAATATAACGTAAAACGATATATACTATTACGTAATAACGTATAACGATATATAGTATTACCATATAACGTAAAACGATATATACTATTACGTAATAACGTATAACGATATATAGTAATTACCATATAACGTGAAACGATTTATACTATTACGTAATAACGTATATTGTTATATAGTATTACCATATAACGTATAACGTTATATAGTGATACGTTATAACGTATATCGTTATATAGCATTACCATATAACGTAAAACGTTATATATTGTTACGTTATAACGTATAACGATATATAGTATTACCATATAACGTAAAACGATATATAACTATTACGTAATAACGTATAACGGTATATAGTATTACCATATAACGTATAACGTTATATAGTGTTACGTTATAACGTATAACGATATATTCTATTACGTAATAACGTATATAGTTATATAGTATTACCATATAACGAATAACGTTATAATATTGTTACGTTATAACGTATAACGATATATAGTATTACCATAAAACGTATAACGTTATATAGTGTTACGTTATAACGTATATCGTTATATAGCATTACCACATAAAGTGAAACGATATATACTATTACGTAATAACGTATATTGTTATATAGTATTACCATATAACGTATAACGTTATATAGTGATAAGTTATAACGTATATCGTTATATAGCATTACCATATAACGTAAAACGATGTATACTATTACGTAATAACGTATAACGATATATAGTATAACCATATAACGTATAACGTTATATAGTGTTACGTTATAACGTATAACGATATATACTATTACGTAATAACGTATATCGTTATATAGTATTTCCATATAACGTATAACGTTATATATTGTTACGTTATAACGTATAACGATATATAGTATTACCATATAACGTAAAACGATATATACTATTACGTAATAACGTATAACGATATATAGCATTACCATATAACGTAAAACGATATATACTATTACGTAATAACGTATAACGATATATAGTATAACCATATAACGTATATCGTTATATAGTGTTACGTTATAACGTATAACGATATATACTATTACGTAATAACGTATATCGTTATATAGTATATCCATATAACGTATAACGTTATATATTGTTACGTTATAACGTATAACGATATATAGTATTACCATATAACGTAAAACGATATATACTATTACGTAATAACGTATAACGATATATAGTATTACCATATAACGTAAAACGATATATACTATTACGTAATAACGTATAACGATATATAGTATTACCATATAACGTATAACGTTATATAGTGTTACGTTATAACGTATAACGATATATACTATTACGTAATAACGTATATCGTTATATAGTATTACCATATAACGTATAACGTTATATATTGTTTACGTTATAACGTAAAACGATAGATACTATTACGTAATAACGTATATCGTTATATATTATTACCATATAACGTATAGCGTTATATATTGTTACGTTATAACGCATAACGATATATAGTATTACCATATAACGTATAACGTTATATATTGTTACGGTATAACGTATAACGATATATACTATTACGTAATAACGTATATCGTTATATAGTATTTCCATATAACGTATAGCGTTATATATTGCTACGTTATAACGTATAACGATATATAGTAATACCATATAACGTATAAAACGTTATATATTGTTACGGTATAACGTATAACGTTATATAGCATTAACCATATATCGTAAAACGATATATACTATTACGTAATAACGTATAACGGTATATAGTATTACCATATAACGTATAACGTTATATAGCGTTACGTTATAACGTATAACGATATATACTATTACGTAATAACGTATATCCTTATATAGTATTTCCATATAACGTATAGCGTTATATATTGTTAAGTTATAACGTATAACGATATATAGTAATACCATATAACGTATAACGTTATATATTGTTACGGTATAACGTATAACGTTATATAGCATTACCATATATCGTAAAACGATATATACTATTACGTAATAACGTATAACGTTATATAGAATTACCATATAACGTATAACGTTATATAGTGTTACGTTATAACGTATAACGATATATACAATTACGTAATAACGTATATCGTTATATAGTATTACAGTATAACGTATAACCTTATATATTGTTACATTATAACGTATAACGATATATAGTATTACCATATAACGTATAACGTTATATAGTGTTACGTTATAACGTATAACGATATATACTATTACGTAATAACGTATACCGTTTATATAGTATTCCATATAACGTATAACGTTATATATTGTTACGTTATAACGTATAACGATATATAGTATTACCATATAACGTAAAACGATATATACTATTACGTAATAACGTATACTGTTTAATAGTATTACCATATAACGTGAAACGATTTATACTATTACTAATAACGTATATTGTTATATAGTATTACCATATAACGTATAACGTTATATAGTCATACGTTATAACGGATATCGTTATATAGCATTACCATATAACGTAAAACGTATATATTGTTACGTTATAACGTATAACGATATATAGTATTACCATATAACGTAAAACGATATATACTATTACGTAATAACGTATAACTTATATAGAATTACCATATAACGTATAACGTTATATAGTGTTACGTTATAACGTATAACGATATATACAATTACGTAATAACGTATATCGTTTATATAGTATTACAATATAACGTATAACCTTATATATTGTTACATTATAACGTATAACGATATATAGTATTACCATATAACGTATAACGTTATATAGTGTTACGTTATAACGTATAACGATATATACTATTACGTAATAACGTATAACGTCATATATTGTTACGTTATAACGTATAACGATATATAGTATTAGCATATAACGTAAAACGATATATACTATTACGTAATAACGTATAACGTTATATATTGTTACGTTATAACGTATAACGATATATAGTATTACCATATAACGTAAAACGATATATACTATTACGTAATAACGTATAACGATATATAGATTACCATATAACGTAAAACGATATATACTATTACGTAATAACGTATAACGATATATAGTATTACCATATAACGTATAACGTTATATAGTGTTACGTTATAACGTATAACGATATATACTATTACGTAATAACGTATATCGTTATATAGTATTACCATATAACGTATAACGTTATATATTGTTACGTTATAACGTAAAACGATAGATACAATTACGTAATAACGTATATCGTTATATAGTATTACCATATAACGTATAGCGTTATATATAGTTACGTTTAAAACGCATAACGATATATAGTATTACCATATAACGTATAACGTTATATATTGTTACGGTATAGACGTATAACGATATATACTATTACGTAATAACGTATATCGTTATATAGTATTTCCATATAACGTATAGCGTTATATATTGCTACGTTATAACGTATAACGATATATAGTAATACCATATAACGTATAACGTTATATATTGTTACGGTATAACGTATAACGTTATATAGCATTACCATATATCGTAAAACGATATATACTATTACGTAATAACGTATAACGGTATATAGTAATACCATATAACGTATAACGTTATATAGCGTTACGTTATAACGTATAACGATATATACTATTACGTAATAACGTATATCCTTATATAGTATTTCCATATAACGTATAGCGTTATAAATTGTTAAGTTATACGTTATAACTTAAACAATATATAACGCTATACGTTATATGGAAATACTATATAAGGATATACGTTATTACGTAATAGTATATATCGTTATACGTTATAACGTAACGCTATATAACGTTATACGTTATATGGTAATACTATATACCGTTATACGTTTATTACGTAATAGTATATATCGTTTTACGATATATGGTAATGCTATATAACGTTATACGTTATACCGTAACAATATATAACGTTATACGTTATATGGTATTACTATATATCGTTATACGTTATAACGTAGCAATAAATAACGCTATACGTTATATGGAAATACTATATAACGATATACGTTATTACGTAATAGTATATATCGTTATACGTTATACCGTAACAATATATAACGTTATACGTTATATGGTAATACTATATATCGTTATGCGTTATAACGTAACAAAATATAACGCTATACGTTATATGGTAATACTATTAACGATATACGTTATTACGTAATAGTATCTATCGTTTTACGTTATAACGTAACAATAAATAACGTTATACGTTATATGGTAATACATATAACGATATACGTTATTACGTATAGTATATATCGTTATACGTTATAACGTAACACTATATAACGTTATACGTTATATGGTAATACTATATATCGTTATACGTTATTACGTTAATAGATATATATCGTTTTACGTTATATTGGTAATACTATATATCGTTATACGTATTACGTAATAGTATATATCGTTTTACGTTATATGGTAATACTATATATCGTTATACGTTATAACGTAACAATATATAACGTTATACGTTATTACGTAATAGTATATATCGTTTTACGTTATATGCTAATACTATATATCGTTATACGTTATAACGTAACAATATATGACGTTATACGTTATTACGTAATAGTATATATCGTTAAACGTTATAACGTAACACTATATAACGTTATACGTTATATGGTAATACTATATATCGTTATACGTTATAATGTAACAATATATAAGGTTTACGTTATATTGTAATACTATATAACGATATACGTTATTACGTAATTGTATATCGTTATACGTTATAACGTAACACTATATAACGTTATACGTTATATGGAATTCTATATAACGTTATACGTTATTACGTAATAGTATATATCGTTTTACGTTATATGGTAATACTAATATATCGTTATACGTTATAACGTAACAATATATAACGTTTTACGTTATATGGTAATGCTATATAACGATATCCGTTATAACGTATGACTATATAACGTTATACGTTATATGGTAATACTATATAACAATATACGTTATTACGTAATAGTATAAATCGTTTCACGTTATATGGTAATACTATTAAACAGTATACGTTATTACGTAATAGTATATATCGTTTACGTTATATGGTAATACTATATATCGTTAAACGTTATAACGTAACAATATATAACGTTATACGTTATATGGAAATACTATATAACGGTATACGTTATTACGTAATAGTATATATCGTTATACGTTATAACGTAACACTATATAACGTTATACGTTATATGGTAATACTATATATCGTTATACGTTATAATGTACAATATATAAGGTTAGTACGTTATACTGTAATACTATATAACGATATACGTTATTACGTAATTGTATATATCGTTATACGTTATAACGTAACACTAAATAACGTTATACGTTATATGGTAATTCTATATAACGTTATACGTTATTACGTAATAGTATATATCGTTTACGATATATGGTAATGCTATATAACGTTATACGTTATACCGTAACAATATATAACGTTATACGTTATATGGTATTACTATATATCGTTTATCGTTATAACTTAACAATATATAACGCTATACGTTATATGGAAATACTATATAAGGATATACGTTATTACGTAATAGTATATATCGTTATACGTTATAACGTAACGCTATATAACGTTATACGTTTATATGGTAATACTATATACCGTTATACGTTATTACGTAATAGTATATATCGTTTTACGATATATGGTAATGCTATATAACGTTATACGTTATACCGTAACAATATATAACGTTATACGTTATATGGTATTACTATATATCGTTATACGTTATAACGTAGCAATATATAACGCTATACGTTATATGGAAATACTATATAACGATATACGTTATTACGTAATAGTATATATCGTTATACGTTATACCGTAACAATATATAACGTTATACGTTATATTGTAATACTATATATCGTTATGCTTATAACGTAACAATATATAACGCTATACGTTATATGGTAATACAATATAACGATATACGTTATTACGTAATAGTATCTATCGTTTTACGTTATAACGTAACAATATATAACGTTATACGTTATATGGTAATACTATATAACGATATACGTATTACGTAATAGTATATATCGTTATACGTTATAACGTAACACTATATAACGTTATACGTTATATGGTAATACTAATATATCGTTATACGTTATTACGTAATAGTATATATCGTTTACGTTATATGGTAATACTATATATCGTTATACGTTATTACGTATAGTATATATCGTTTTACGTTTATATGGTAATACTATATATCGTTATACGTTATAACGTAACAATATATAACGTTATACGTTATATGGATATACTATATAACGATATACTTATTACGTAATAGTATATATCGTTATACGTTATAACGTAACCTATATAACGATATACGTTATATGGTTATACTATATATCGTTATACGTTATTACGTAATAGTATATATCGTTTTACGTTATATGGTAATGCTATATATCGTTATACGTTATTACGTAATAGTATATATCGTTTAACGTTATATGGTAATACTATATATCGTTATACGTTATAACGTAACAATATATAACGTTATACGTTATATGGAAAATACTATATAACGATATACGTTATTACGTAATAGTATATATCGTTATAACGTTATAACGTAACACTATATAACGTTATACGTTATTATGGTTATACTATATATCGTTATACGTTATTACGTAATAGTATACATCGTTTTACGTTATATGGTAATGCTATATAACGAAATACGTTATAACTTATCACTATATAACGTTATACTTATATGGTAATACTATATAACAATATACGTTATTACGTAATAGTATATATCGTTTCACTTTATGTGGTAATGCTATATAACGATATACGTTATAACGTAACACTATATAACGTTATACGTTATATGGTAATACTATATATCGTTATACGTTATAACGTAACAATATATAACGTTATACGTTATATGGTAATACTATATAACTATATACGTTATTACGTAATAGAATATATCGTTATACGTTATAACGTAACACTATATAACGTTATACGTTATATGGTAATACTATATACCGTTATACGTTATTACGTAATAGTA
This sequence comes from Bombus affinis, assembly GCF_024516045.1. Classification (NCBI taxonomy): domain Eukaryota; kingdom Metazoa; phylum Arthropoda; class Insecta; order Hymenoptera; family Apidae; genus Bombus; species Bombus affinis. Next base: position 3,669,892 of record NC_066350.1, on the reverse strand, counting down.
TATATCGTTTTACGTTATATGGTAATACTATATATCGTTATACGTTATAACGTAACAATATATAACGTTTTACGTTATATGGTAATGCTATATAACGATATACGTTATAACGTATCACTATATAACGTTATACGTTATATGGTAATACTATATAACAATATACGTTATTACGTAATAGTATAAATCGTTTCACGTTATATGGTAATACTATATATCGTTATACGTTATTACGTAATAGTATATATCGTTTTACGTTATATGGTAATACTATATATCGTTATACGTTATTACGTAATAGTATATATCGTTTTACGTTATATGGTAATACTATATATCGTTTATACGTTATAACGTAACAATATATAACGTTATACGTTATATGGAAATACTATATAACGATATACGTTATTACGTAATAGTATATATCGTTATACGTTATAACGTAACACTATATAACGTTATACGTTATATGGTTATACTATATATCGTTATACGTTATTACGTAATAGTATATATCGTTTTACGTTATAACGTAACACTATATAACGTTATACGTTATATGGTAATACTATATATCGTTATACGTTATTACGTAATAGTATATATCGTTTTACGTTATATGGTAATACTATATATCGTTATACGTTATAACGTAACAATATATAACGTTATACGTTATTACGCAATAGTATATATCGTTTAACGTTATATGCTAATACTATATATCGTTATACGTTATAACGTAACAATATATAACGTTATACGTTATATGGAAATACTATATAACGGTATACGTTATTACGTAATAGTATATATCGTTATACGTTATAACGTAACACTATATAACGTTATACGTTATATGGTAATACTATATATCGTTATACGTTAAAATGTAACAATATATAAGGTTATACGTTATATTGTAATACTATATAACGATATACGTTATTACGTAATTGTATATATCGTTATACGTTATAACGTAACACTATATAACGTTATACGTTATATGGTAATTCTATATAACGTTATACGTTTTTACGTAATAGTATATATCGTTTTACGATATATGGTAATGCTATATAACGTTATACGTTATACCGTAACAATATATAACGTTATACGTTATATGGTATTACTATATATCGTTATACGTTATAACTTAACAATATATAACGCTATACGTTATATGGAAATACTATATAAGGATATACGTTATTACGTAATAGTATATATCGTTATAACGTTATAACGTAACGCTATATAACGTTATACGTTATATGGTAATACTATATACCGTTATACGTTATTACGTAATAGTATATATCGTTTACGATATATGGTAATGCTATATAACGTTATACGTTATACCGTAACAATATATAACGTTATACGTTATATGGTATTACTATATATCGTTATAACTTATAACGTAGCAATATATAACGCTATACGTTATATGGAAATACTATATACGATATACGTTATTTCGTAATAGTATATATCGTTAAACGTTATACCGTAACAATATATAACGTTATACGTTATATGGTAATACTATATATCGTTATGCGTTATAACGTAACAATATATAACGCTATACGTTATATGGTAATACTATATAACGATATACGTTATTACGTAATAGTATCTATCGTTTTACGTTATAACGTAACAATATATAACGTTATACGTTATATGGTAATACTATATAACGATATACGTTATTACGTAATAGTATATATCGTTATACGTTATAACGTAACACTATATAACGTTATACGTTATATGGTAATACTATATATCATTATACGTTATTACGTAATAGTATATATCGTTTTACGTTATATGGTAATACTATATATCGTTATACGTTATTACGTAATAGTATATATCGTTTTACGTTATATGGTAATGCTATAAAACGTTATACGTTATAACGTAACACTATATAACGTTATACGTTATATGGTAATACTATATATCGTTATACGTTATAACGTAACAATATATAACGTTATACGTTATATGGAAATACTATATAACGATATACGTTATTACGTAATAGTATATATCGTTATACGTTATAACGTAACACTATATAACGTTATACGTTATATGGTTATACTATATATCGTTATACGTTATTACGTAATAGTATATATCGTTTTACGTTATATGGTAATGCTATATAACGATATACGTTATAACTTATCACTATATAACGTTATACGTTATATGGTAATACTATATAACAATATACGTTATTACGTAATAGTATATATCGTTTCACGTTATGTGGTAATGCTATATAACGATATACGTTATAACGTAACACTATATAACGTTATACGTTATATGGTAATACTATATATCGTTATACGTTATAAACGTAACAATATATAACGTTATACGTTATATGGTAATACTATATAACTATATACGTTATTACGTAATAGAATATATCGTTATACGTTATAACGTAACACTATATAACGTTATACGTTATATGGTAATTCTATATAACGTTATACGTTATTACGTAATAGTATAATATCGTTTAACGTTATATGGTAATGCTAATATAACCTTATACTATATATGGTAATTCTATATAACGTTATACGTCATTACGTAATATTATATATCGTTTACGTTATAAGGTAATACTATATATCGTTATACGTTATAACGTAACAATATATAACGTTATACTTATATGGAAATACTATATAACGATATACGTTATTACGTAATAGTATATATCGTTTTACGTTATAACGTAACACTATATACCGTTATACGTTATATGGTAATACTATATATCGTTTTACGTTATTACGTAATAGTATATATCGTTTTACGTTATATGGTAATACTATATATCGTTATACGTTATAACGTAACAATATATAACGTTATACGTTTTATTGTTATACTATATAACAATATGCGTTTATTACGTAATAGTATATATCGTTTTACGTTATAACGTAACAATATATAACGTTATACGTTATATGGTAATACTATATAACGATATACGTTATTACGTAATAGTATATATCGTTATACGTTATAACGTAACACTATATAACGTTATACGTTATATGGAAATACTATATACCGTTATACGTTATTACGTAATAGTATATATCGTTTTACGTTATATGGTAATACTATATATCGTTATACGTTATAACGTAACAATATATAACGTTTTACGTATATGGTAATGCTATATAACGATATACGTTATAACGTATCACTATATAACGTTATACGTTATATGGTAATACTATATAACAATATACGTTATTACGTAATAGTATAAATCGTTTCACGTTATATGGTAATACTATTAAACAATATACGTTATTACGTAATAGTATAATATCGTTTTACGTTATATGGTAATACTATATATCGTTATACGTTATAACGTAACAATAAATAACGTTATACGTTATATGGAAATACTATATAACGGTATACGTTATTACGTAATAGTATATATCGTTATACGTTATAACGTAACACTATATAACGTTATACGTTATATGGTAATACTATATATCGTTATACGTTAAAATGTAACAATATATAACGTTATACGTTATATTGTAATACTATATAACGATATACGTTATTACGTAATTGTATATATCGTTATACGTTATAACGTAACACTATATAACGTTATACGTTATATGGTAATTCTATATAACGTTATACGTTATTACGTAATAGTATATATCGTTTTACGATATATGTTAATATATATAACGTTATACGTTATACCGTAACAATATATAACGTTATACGTTATATGGTATTACTATATATCGTTATACGTTATAACTTAACAATATATAACGCTATACGTTATATGGAAATACTATATAAGGATATACGTTATTACGTAATAGTATATATCGTTATACGTTATAACGTAACGCTATATAACGTTATACGTTATATGGTAATACTATATACCGTTATACGTTGTTACGTAATAGTATATATCGTTTTACGATATATGGTAATGCTATATAACGTTATACGTTATACCGTAACATATATAACGTTATACGTTATATGGTATTACTATATATCGTTATACGTTATAACGTAACAATATATAACGCTATACGTTATATGGAAATACTATATAACGATATACGTTATTACGTAATAGTATATATCGTTATACGTTATACCGTAACAATATATAACGTTATACGTTATATGGTAATACTATATATCGTTATGCGTTATAACGTAACAATATATAACGCTATACGTTATATGGTAATACTATATAACGATATACGTTATTACGTAATAGTATCTATCGTTTTACGTTATAACGTAACAATATATAACGTTATACGTTATATGGTAATACTATATAACGATATACGTTATTACGTAATAGTATATATCGTTATACGTTATAACGTAACACTATATAACGTTATACGTTATATGGTAATACTATATATCGTTCTACGTTATTACGTAATAGTATATATCGTTTTACGTTATATGGTAATACTATATATCGTTATACGTTATTACGTAATAGTATATAATCATTTTACGTTATATGGTAATACTATATAACGATATACGTTATTACGTAATAGAATATATCGTTATACGTTATAACGTAACACCATATAACGTTATACGTTATATGGTAATTCTATATAACGTTATACGTCATTACGTAATAGTATATATCGTTTTACGTTATATGGTAATGCTATATAACCTTATACTATATATGGTAATTCTATATAACGTTATACGTTATTACGTAACATTATATATCGTTTTAACGTTATATGGTAATACTATATATCGTTATACGTTATAACGTAACAATATATAACGTTATACGTTATATGGAAATACTATATAACGATATACGTTATTAGGTAATAGTATATATCGTTTTACGTTATAACGTAACACTATATAACGTTATACGTTATATGGTAATACTATATATCGTTATACGTTATTACGTAATAGTATATATCGTTTACGTTATAGGTAATACTATATATCGTTATACGTTATAACGTAACAATATATAACGTTATACGTTATTACGTAATAGTATATATCGTTTTACGTTATATGGTAATACTATATATCGTTATAACGTTATAACGTAACAATATATAACGTTATACGTTATATGGAAATACTATATAACGATATACGTTATTACGTAATAGTATATATCGTTATACGTTATAACGTAACACTATATAACGTTATACGTTATATGGTAATACTATATATCGTTAAACGTTATAACGTAAAAAATAATAACGTTATACATTATATGGAAATACTATATAACGATATACGTTATTACGTAATAGTATATATCGTTATACGTTATAACGTAACACTATATAACGTTATACGTTATATGGTAATACTATATACCGTTATACGTTATTACGTAATAGTATATATCGTTTTACGTTATATGGTAATACTATATAGCGTTATACGTTATAACGTAACAATATATAACGTTATACGTTATATGGTAATGCTATATAACGATATACGTTATAACGTATCACTATATAACGTTATACGTTATATGGTAATACTATATAACAATATACGTTATTACGTAATAGTATATATCGTTTCACGTTATATGGTAATACTATATAACAATATACGTTATTACGTAATAGTATATATCGTTTTACGTTATATGGTAATACTATATAACGTTATAAGTTATAACGTAACAATATATAACGTTATACGTTATATGGAAATACTATATAACGATATACGTTATTACGTAATAGTATATATCGTTATACGTTATAACGTAACACTATATAACGTTATACGTTATATGGTAATACTATATATCGTTATACGTTATAATGTAACAATATATAACGTTATACGTTATATTGTAATACTATATAACGATATACGTTATTACGTAATTGTATATATCGTTATACGTTGTAACGTAACACTATATAACGTTATACGTTATATGGTAATTCTATATAACGTTATACGTTATTACGTAATAGTATATATCGTTTTACGATATATGGTAATGCTATATAACGTTATACGTTATACCGTAACAATATATAACGTTATACGTTATATGGTATTACTATGTATCGTTATACGTTATAACTTAACAATATATAACGCTATACGTTATATGGAAATACTATATAAGGATATACGTTATTACGTAATAGTATATATCGTTTATACGTTATACCGTAACAATATATAACGTTATACGTTATATGGTAATACTAAATATCGTTATGCGTTATAACGTAACAATATATAACGCTATACGTTATATGGTAATACTATATAACGATATACGTTATTACGTAATAGTATATATCGTTTTACGTTATAACGTAACAATATATAACGTTATACGTTATATGGTAATACTATATAACGATATACGTTATTACGTAATAGTATATATCGTTATACGTTATAACGTAACAATATATAACGTTTTACGTTATATGGTAATACTATATAACGATATACGTTATTACGTAATAGTATATATCGTTTTACGTTATATGGTAATACTATATATCGTTATTACGTTATAACGTAACAATATATAACGTTTTACGTCATATGGTAATGCTATATAACGATATACGTTATAACGTATCACTATATAACGTTATACGTTATATGGTAATACTATATAACAATATACGTTATTACGTAATAGTATATATCGTTTCACGTTATGTGGAAATGCTATATAACGATATACGTTATATCGTAACACTATATAACGTTATACGTTATATGGTAATACTATATATCGTTATACGTTATAACGTAACAATATATAACGTTATACGTTATTACGTAATAGTATATATCGTTTTACGATATATGGTAATGCTATATAACGTTATACGTTATACCGTAACAATATATAACGTTATACGTTATATGGTAATACTAATATCGTTATACGTTATAACGTAACAATATATAACGCTATACGTTATATGGTAATACTATATAACGATATACGATATTACGTAATAGTATATATCGTTTTACGTTATTACGTAATAGTATATAATGTTATACTTTATATTGTAATACTATATAACGTTACATGTTATAACGTATCACTATATAACGTTATACGTTATATGGTAATACTATATAATAATATACGTTATTACGTAATAGTATATATCGTTTTACGTTATATGGTAATACTATATATCGTTATACGTTATAACGTAACAATATATAACGTTATACGTTATATGGAAATACTATATAACGATATACGTTATTACGTAATAGTATATATCGTTATACGTTATAACGTAACACTATATAACGTTATACGTTATATGGTTATACTATATATCGTTATACGTTATTACGTAATAGTATATATCGTTTTACGTTATATGGTAATGCTATATAACGATATACGTTATAACTTATCACTATATAACGTTATACGTTATATGGTAATACTATATAACAATATACGTTATTACGTAATAGTATATATCGTTTCACGTTATGTGGTAATGCTATATAACGATATACTTATAACGTAACACTATATAACGTTATACGTTATATGGTAATACTATATATCGTTATACGTTATAACGTAACAATATATAACGTTATACGTTATATGGTAATACTATATAACTATATACGTTATTACGTAATAGAATATATCGTTATACGTTATAACGTAACACTATATAACGTTATACGTTATATGGTAATTCTATATAACGTTATACGTTATATGGTATTCTATATAACGTTATACGTTATTACGTAATAGTATATATCGTTTTACGTTATATGGTAATGCTATATAACCTTATACTATATATGGTAATTCTATATAACGTTATACGTCATTACGTAATATTATATATCGTTTTACGTTACATGGTAATACTATATATCGTTATACGTTATAACGTAACAATATATAACGTTATACGTTATATGGAAATACTATATAACGATATACGTTATTACGTAATAGTATATATCGTTTTACGTTATAACGTAACACTATATAACGTTATACGTTATATGGTAATACTATTATCGTTTACGTTATTACGTAATAGTATATATCGTTTTACGTTATATGGTAATACTATATATCGTTATACGTTATAACGTAACAATATATAACGTTATACGTTATTACGTAATAGTATATATCGTTTTTACGTTATATGGTAATACTATATATCGTTATACGTTATAACGTAACAATATATAACGTTATACGTTATATGGAAATACTATATAACGATATACGTTATACGTAATAGTATATATCGTTATACGTTATAACGTAGCACTATATAACGTTATACGTTATATGGTAATACTATATATCGTTATACGTTATAACGTAACAATATATAACGTTATACGTTTATTGTTATACTATATAACAATATGCGTTATTACGTAATAGTATATATCGTTTTACGTTTATAACGTAACAATATATAACGTTATACGTTATATGGTAATACTATATAACGATATACGTTATTACGTAATAGTATATATCGTTATACGTTATAACGTAACACTATATAACGTTATACGTTATATGGTAATACTATATACCGTTATACGTTATTACGTAATAGTATATATCGTTTTACGTTATATGGTAATACTATAAATCGTTATACGTTATAACGTAACAATATATAACGTTTTACGTTATATGGTAATGCTATATAACGATATACGTTATAACGTATCACTATATAACGTTATACGTTATATGGTAATACTATATAACAATATACGTTATTACGTAATAGTATAAATCGTTTCACGTTTATATGGTAATACTATTAAACAATATACGTTATTACGTAATAGTATATATCGTTTTACGTTATATGGTAATACTATATATCGTTATACGTTATAACGTAACAATATATAACGTTATACGTTATATGGAAATACTATATAACGGTATACGTTATTACGTAATAGTATATATCGTTATACGTTATAACGTAACACTATATAACGTTATACGTTATATGGTAATACTATATATCGTTATACGTTATAATGTAACAATATATAACGTTATACGTTATATTGTAATACTATATAACGATATACGTTATTACGTAATTGTATATAACGTTATACGTTATAACGTAACACTATATAACGTTATACGTTATATGGTAATTCTATAATACGTTATACGTTATTACGTAATAGTATATATCGTTTTAACGATATATGGTAATACTATATAACGTTATACGTTATACCGTAACAATATATAACGTTATACGTTATATGGTATTACTATATATCGTTATACGTTATAACTTAACAATATATAACGCTATACGTTATATGGAAATACTATATAAGGATATACGTTATTACGTAATAGTATATATCGTTATACGTTATAACGTAACGCTATATAACGTTATACGTTATATGGTAATACTATATACCGTTATACGTTATTACGTAATAGTATATATCGTTTTACGATATATGGTAATGCTATAAAACGTTATACGTTATACCGTAACAATATATAACGTTATACGTTATATGGTATTACTATATATCGTTATACGTTATAACGTAACAATATATAACGCTATACGTTATATGGAAATACTATATAACGATATACGTTATTACGTAATAGTATATATCGTTATACGTTATACCGTAACAATATATAACGTTATACGTATATGGTAATACTATATATCGTTTATGCGTTATAACGTAACAATATATAACGCTATACGTTATATGGTAATACTATATAACGATATACGTTTATTACGTAATAGTATCTATCGTTTTACGTTATAACGTAACAATATATAACGTTATACGTTATATGGTAATACTAAATAACGATATACGTTATTACGTAATAGTATATATCGTTATACGTTATAACGTAACACTATATAACGTTATACGTTATATGGTAATACTATATATCGTTCTACGTTATTACGTAATAGTATATATCGTTTTACGTTATATGGTAATACTATATATCGTTATACGTTATTACGTAATAGTATATATCATTATACGTTATATGGTAATACTATATAACGATATACGTTATTACGTAATAGAATATATCGTTATACGTTATAACGTAACACCATATAACGTTATACGTTATATGGTAATTCTATATAACGTTATACGTCATTACGTAATAGTATATATCGTTTTACGTTATATGGTAATGCTATATAACCTTATACTATATATGGGTAATTCTATATAACGTTATACGTTATTACGTAACATTATATATCGTTTTACGTTATATGGTAATACTATATTCGTTATACGTTATAACGTAACAATATATAACGTTATACGTTATATGGAAATACTATATAACGATATACGTTATTAGGTAATAGTATATATCGTTTTACGTTATAACGTAACACTATATAACGTTATACGTTATATGGTAATACTATATATCGTTATACGTTATTACGTAATAGTATATATCGTTTTACGTTATATGGTAATACTATATATCGTTTATACGTTATAACGTAACAATATATAACGTTATACGTTATTACGTAATAGTATATATCGTTTTACGTTATATGGTAATACTATATATCGTTATACGTTATAACGTAACAATATATAACGTTATACGTTATATGGAAATACTATATAACGATATACGTTATTACGTAATAGTATATTCGTTATACGTTATAACGTAGCACTATATAACGTTATACGTTATATGGTAATACTATATATCGTTATACGTTATAACGTAACAATATATAACGTTATACGTTATATGGTAATACTATATAACAATATACGTTATTACGTAATAGTATATATCGTTTTACGTTATAACGTAACAATATATAACGTTATACGTTATATGGTAATACTATATAACGATATACGTTATTACGTAATAGTATATATCGTTATACGTTTAACGTAACACTATATAACTTTATACGTTATATGGTAATACTATATATCGTTATACGTTATAACGTAAAAATAATATAACGTTATACATTATATGGAAATACTATATAACGATATACGTTATTACGTAATAGTATATATCGTTATACGTTATAACGTAACACTATATAACGTTATACGTTATATGGTAATACTATATACCGTTATACGTTATTACGTAATAGTATATATCGTTTTACGTTATATGGTAATACTATATATCGTTATACGTTATAACGTAACAATATATAACGTTTTACGTTATATGGTAATGCTATATAACGATATACGTTATAACGTATCACTATATAACGTTATACGTTATATGGTAATACTATATAACAATATACGTTATTACGTAATAGTATATATCGTTTCACGTTATATGGTAATACTATATAACAATATACGTTATTACGTAATAGTATATATCGTTTTACGTTATATGGTAATACTATATATCGTTATAAGTTATAACGTAACAATATATAACGTTATACGTTATATGGAAATACTATATAACGATATACGTTATTACGTAATAGTATATATCGTTATACGTTATAACGTAACACTATATAACGTTATACGTTATATGGTAATACTATATATCGTTATGCGTTATAACGTAACAATATATAACGCTATACGTTATATGGTAATACTATATAACGATATACGTTATTACGTAATAGTATATATCGTTTTACGTTATAACGTAACAATATATAACGTTATACGTTATATGGTAATACTATATAACGATATACGTTATTACGTAATAGTATATATCGTTATACGTTATAACGTAACACTATATAACGTCATACGTTATATGGTAATAATATATATCGTTATACGTTATTACGTAATAGTATATATCGTTTTTACGTTATATGGTAATGCTATATAACGATATACGTTATTACGTAATAGAATATATCGTTATACGTTATAACGTAACACTATATAACGTTATACGTTATATGGTAATTCTATATAACGTTATACGTTATTACGTAATAGTATATATCGTTTTACGTTATATGGTAATGATATATATCGTTATACGTTATAACGTAACACTATAGAACGTTATACGTTATATGGTAATACTGTATATCGTTATACGTTATAATGTAACAATATATAACGTTATACGTTATATTGTAATACTATATAACGATATACGTTATTACGTAATTGTATATATCGTTATACGTTATAACGTAAACACTATATAACGTTATACGTTATATGGTAATTCTATATAACGTTATACGTTATTACGTAATAGTATATATCGTTTTACGATATATGGTAATGCTATATAACGCTATACGTTATATGGAAATACTATATAACGATATACGTTATTACGTAATAGTATATATCGTTATACGTTATAACGTAACGCTATATAACGTTATACGTTATATGGTAATACTATATATCGTTATACGTTATTACGTAATAGTATATATCGTTTTACGATATATGGTAATGCTATATAACGTTATACGTTATACCGTAACAATATATAACGTTATACGTTATATGGTATTACTATATATCGTTATACGTTATTACGTAATAGTATATATCGTTATACGTTATAACGTAACAATATATGACGTTTTACGTTATATGGTAATACTATATAACGATATACGTTATTACGTAATAGTATATATCGTTTTACGTTATATGGTAATACTATATATCGTTATACGTTATAACGTAACAATATATAACGTTTTACGTCATATGGTAATGCTATATAACGATATACGTTATAACGTATCACTATATAACGTTATACGTTATATGGTAATACTATATAACAATATACGTTATTACGTAATAGTATATATCGTTTCACGTTATGTGGTAATGCTATATAACGATATACGTTATAACGTAACACTATATAACGTTATACGTTATATGGTAATACTATATATCGTTATACGTTATAACGTAACAATATATAACGTTATACGTTATTACGTAATAGTATATATCGTTTTACGATATATGGTAATGCTATATAACGTTATACGTTATACCGTAACAATATATAACGTTATACGTTATATGGTAATACTATATATCGTTATACGTTATAACGTAACAATATATAACGCTATACGTTATATGGTAATACTATATAACGATATACGATATTACGTAATAGTATATATCGTTTTACGTTATTACGTAATAGTATATAATGTTATACTTTATATGGTAATACTATATAACGTTACATGTTATAACGTATCACTATATAACGTTATACGTTATATGGTAATACTATATAATAATATACGTTATTACGTAATAGTATATATCGTTTTACGTTATATGGTAATACTATATATCGTTATACGTTATAACGTAACAATATATAACGTTATACGTTATATGGAAATACTATATAACGGTATACGTTATTACGTAATAGTATATATCGTTATACGTTATAACGTAACACTATATAACGTTATACGTTATATGGTAATACTATATATCGTTATACGTTATAATGTAACAATATATAAGGTTATACGTTATATTGTAATACTATATAACGATATACGTTATTACGTAATTGTATATATCGTTATACGTTATAACGTAACACTATATAACGTTATACGTTATATGATAATTCTATATAACGTTATACGTTATTACGTAATAGTATATATCGTTTTACGATATATGGTAATGCTATATAACGTTATACGTTATACCGTAACAATATATAACGTTATACGTTATATGGTATTACTATATATCGTTATACGTTATAACTTAACAATATATAACGCTATACGTTATATGGAAATACTATATAAGGATATACGTTATTACGTAATAGTATATATCGTTATACGTTATAACGTAACGCTATATAACGTTATACGTTATATGGTAATACTATATACCGTTATACGTTATTACGTAATAGTATATATCGTTTTACGATATATGGTAATGCTATATAACGTTATACGTTATACCGTAACAATATATAACGTTATACGTTATATGGTATTACTATATATCGTTATACGTTATAACGTAGCAATATATAACGCTATACGTTATATGGAAATACTATATAACGATATACGTTATTACGTAATAGTATATATCGTTATACGTTATACCGTAACAATATATAACGTTATACGTTATATGGTAATACTATATATCGTTATGCGTTATAACGTAACAATATATAACGCTATACGTTATATGGTAATACTATATAACGATATACGTTATTACGTAATAGTATCTATCGTTTTACGTTATAACGTAACAATATATAACGTTATACGTTATATGGTAATACTATATAACGATATACGTTATTACGTAATAGTATATATCGTTATACGTTATAACGTAACACTATATAACGTTATACGTTATATGGTAATACTATATATCGTTATACGTTATTACGTAATAGTATATATCGTTTTACGTTATATGGTAATACTATATATCGTTATACGTTATTACGTAATAGTATATATCGTTTTACGATATATGGTAATGCTATATAACGTTATACGTTATACCGTAACAATATATAACGTTATACGTTATATGGTATTACTATATATCGTTATACGTTATAACGTAACAATATATAACGCTATACGTTATATGGAAATACTATATAACGATATACGTTATTACGTAATAGTATATATCGTTATACGTTATACCGTAACAATATATAACGTTATACGTTATATGGTAATACTATATATCGTTATGCGTTATAACGTAACAATATATAACGCTATACGTTATATGGTAATACTATATAACGATATACGTTATTACGTAATAGTATCTATCGTTTTACGTTATAACGTAACAATATATAACGTTATACGTTATATGGTAATACTATATAACGATATACGTTATTACGTAATAGTATATATCGTTATACGTTATAACGTAACACTATATAACGTTATACGTTATATGGTAATACTATATATCGTTCTACGTTATTACGTAATAGTATATATCGTTATACGTTATAACGTAACACTATATAACGTTATACGTTATATGGTAATACTATATATCGTTATGCGTTATAACGTAACAATATATAACGCTATACGTTATATGGTAATACTATATAACGATATACGTTATTACGTAATAGTATATATCGTTTTACGTTATAACGTAACAATATATAACGTTATACGTTATATGGTAATACTATATAACGATATACGTTATTACGTAATAGTATATATCGTTATACGTTATAACGTAACACTATATAACGTCATACGTTATATGGTAATAATATATATCGTTATACGTTATTACGTAATAGTATATATCGTTTTACGTTATATGGTAATGCTATATAACGATATACGTTATTACGTAATAGAATATATCGTTATACGTTATAACGTAACACTATATAACGTTATACGTTATATGGTAATTCTATATAACGTTATACGTTATTACGTAATAGTATATATCGTTTTACGTTATATGGTAATGCTATATATCGTTATACGTTATAACGTAACACTATAGAACGTTATACGTTATATGGTAATACTGTATATCGTTATACGTTATAATGTAACAATATATAACGTTATACGTTATATTGTAATACTATATAACGATATACGTTATTACGTAATTGTATATATCGTTATACGTTATAACGTAACACTATATAACGTTATACGTTATATGGTAATTCTATATAACGTTATACGTTATTACGTAATAGTATATATCGTTTTACGATATATGGTAATGCTATATAACGCTATACGTTATATGGAAATACTATATAACGATATACGTTATTACGTAATAGTATATATCGTTATACGTTATAACGTATCGCTATATAACGTTATACGTTATATGGTAATACTATATATCGTTATACGTTATTACGTAATAGTATATATCGTTTTACGATATATGGTAATGCTATATAACGTTATACGTTATACCGTAACAATATATAACGTTATACGTTATATGGTATTACTATATATCGTTATACGTTATTACGTAATAGTATATATCGTTATACGTTATAACGTAACACTATATAACGTCATACGTTATATGGTAATAATATATATCGTTATACGTTATTACGTAATAGTATATATCGTTTTACGTTATATGGTAATGCTATATAACGATATACGTTATTACGTAATAGAATATATCGTTATACGTTATAACGTAACACTATATAACGTTATACGTTATATGGTAATTCTATATAACGTTATACGTTATATGGTAATACTATATAACAATATACGTTATTACGTAATAGTATATATCGTTTCACGTTATGTGGTAATGCTATATAACGATATACGTTATAACGTAACACTATATAACGTTATACGTTATATGGTAATACTATATATCGTTATACGTTATAACGTAACAATATATAACGTTATACGTTATTACGTAATAGTATATATCGTTTTACGATATATGGTAATGCTATATAACGTTATACGTTATACCGTAACAATATATAACGTTATACGCTATATGGTAATACTATATATCGTTATACGTTATAACGTAACAATATATAACGCTATACGTTATATGGTAATACTATATAACGATATACGATATTACGTAATAGTATATATCGTTTTACGTTATTACGTAATAGTATATAATGTTATACTTTATATGGTAATACTATATAACGTTACATGTTATAACGTATCACTATATAACGTTATACGTTATATGGTAATACTATATAATAATATACGTTATTACGTAATAGTATATATCGTTTTACGTTATATGGTAATACTATATATCGTTATACGTTATAACGTAACAATATATAACGTTATACGTTATATGGAAATACTATATAACGGTATACGTTATTACGTAATAGTATATATCGTTATACGTTATAACGTAACACTATATAACGTCATACGTTATATGGTAATACTATATATCGTTATACGTTATAATGTAACAATATATAAGGTTATACGTTATATTGTAATACTATATAACGATATACGTTATTACGTAATTGTATATATCGTTATACGTTATAACGTAACACTATATAACGTTATACGTTATATGATAATTCTATATAACGTTATACGTTATTACGTAATAGTATATATCGTTTTACGATATATGGTAATGCTATATAACGTTATACGTTATACCGTAACAATATATAACGTTATACGTTATATGGTATTACTATATATCGTTATACGTTATAACTTAACAATATATAACGCTATACGTTATATGGAAATACTATATAAGGATATACGTTATTACGTAATAGTATATATCGTTATACGTTATAACGTAACGCTATATAACGTTATACGTTATATGGTAATACTATATACCGTTATATGTTATTACGTAATAGTATATATCGTTTTACGATATATGGTAATGCTATATAACGTTATACGTTATACCGTAACAATATATAACGTTATACGTTATATGGTATTACTATATATCGTTATACGTTATAACGTAGCAATATATAACGCTATACGTTATATGGAAATACTATATAACGATATACGTTATTACGTAATAGTATATATCGTTATACGTTATACCGTAACAATATATAACGTTATACGTTATATGGTAATACTATATATCGTTATGCGTTATAACGTAACAATATATAACGCTATACGTTATATGGTAATACTATATAACGATATACGTTATTACGTAATAGTATCTATCGTTTTACGTTATAACGTAACAATATATAACGTTATACGTTATATGGTAATACTATATAACGATATACGTTATTACGTAATAGTATATATCGTTATACGTTATAACGTAACACTATATAACGTTATACGTTATATGGTAATACTATATATCGTTATACGTTATTACGTAATAGTATATATCGTTTTACGTTATATGGTAATACTATATATCGTTATACGTTATTACGTAATAGTATATAACGTTTTACGATATATGGTAATGCTATATAACGTTATACGTTATACCGTAACAATATATAACGTTATACGTTATATGGTATTACTATATATCGTTATACGTTATAACGTAACAATATATAACGCTATACGTTATATGGAAATACTATATAACGATATACGTTATTACGTAATAGTATATATCGTTATACGTTATACCGTAACAATATATAACGTTATACGTTATATGGTAATACTATATATCGTTATGCGTTATAACGTAACAATATATAACGCTATACGTTATATGGTAATACTATATAACGATATACGTTATTACGTAATAGTATCTATCGTTTTACGTTATAACGTAACAATATATAACGTTATACGTTATATGGTAATACTATATAACGATATACGTTATTACGTAATAGTATATATCGTTATACGTTATAACGTAACACTATATAACGTTATACGTTATATGGTAATACTATATATCGTTCTACGTTATTACGTAATAGTATATATCGTTTTACGTTATATGGTAATACTATATATCGTTATACGTTATTACGTAATAGTATATATCATTTTACGTTATATGGTAATACTATATAACGATATACGTTATTACGTAATAGAATATATCGTTATACGTTATAACGTAACACCATATAACGTTATACGTTATATGGTAATTCTATATAACGTTATACGTCATTACGTAATAGTATATATCGTTTTACGTTATATGGTAATGCTATATAACCTTATACTATATATGGTAATTCTATATAACGTTATACGTTATTACGTAACATTATATATCGTTTTACGTTATATGGTAATACTATATATCGTTATACGTTATAACGTAACAATATATAACGTTATACGTTATATGGAAATACTATATAACGATATACGTTATTAGGTAATAGTATATATCGTTTTACGTTATAACGTAACACTATATAACGTTATACGTTATATGGTAATACTATATATCGTTATACGTTATTACGTAATAGTATATATCGTTTTACGTTATATGGTAATACTATATATCGTTATACGTTATAACGTAACAATATATAACGTTATACGTTATTACGTAATAGTATATATCGTTTTACGTTATATGGTAATACTATATATCGTTATACGTTATAACGTAACAATATATAACGTTATACGTTATATGGAAATACTATATAACGATATACGTTATTACGTAATAGTATATATCGTTATACGTTATAACGTAGCACTATATAACGTTATACGTTATATGGTAATACTATATATCGTTATACGTTATAACGTAACAATATATAACGTTATACGTTATATGGTAATACTATATAACAATATACGTTATTACGTAATAGTATATATCGTTTTACGTTATAACGTAACAATATATAACGTTATACGTTATATGGTAATACTATATAACGATATACGTTATTACGTAATAGTATATATCGTTATACGTTATAACGTAACACTATATAACGTTATACGATATATGGTAATACTATATATCGTTATACGTTATAACCTAAAAATATATAACGTTATACATTATATGGAAATACTATATAACGATATACGTTATTACGTAATAGTATATATCGTTATACGTTATAACGTAACACTATATAACGTTATACGTTATATGGTAATACTATATACCGTTATACGTTATTACGTAATAGTATATATCGTTTTACGTTATATGGTAATACTATATATCGTTATACGTTATAACGTAACAATATATAACGTTTTACGTTATATGGTAATGCTATATAACGATATACGTTATAACGTATCACTATATAACGTTATACATTATATGGTAATACTATATAACAATATACGTTATTACGTAATAGTATATATCGTTTCACGTTATATGGTAATACTATATAACAATATACGTTATTACGTAATAGTATATATCGTTTTACGTTATATGGTAATACTATATATCGTTATAAGTTATAACGTAACAATATATAACGTTATACGTTATATGGAAATACTATATAACGATATACGTTATTACGTAATAGTATATATCGTTATACGTTATAACGTAACACTATATAACGTTATAGGTTATATGGTAATACTATATATCGTTATACGTTATAATGTAACAATATATAACGTTATACGTTATATTGTAATACTATATAACGATATACGTTATTACGTAATTGTATATATCGTTATACGTTATAACGTAACACTATATAACGTTATACGTTATATGGTAATTCTATATAACGTTATACGTTATTACGTAATAGTATATATCGTTTTACGATATATGGTAATGCTATATAACGTTATACGTTATACCGTAACAATATATAACGTTATACGTTATATGGTATTACTATATATCGTTATACGTTATAACTTAACAATATATAACGCTATACGTTGTATGGAAATACTATATAAGGATATACGTTATTACGTAATAGTATATATCGTTATACGTTATACCGTAACAATATATAACGTTATACGTTATATGGTAATACTATATATCGTTATGCGTTATAACGTAACAATATATAACGCTATACGTTATATGGTAATACTATATAACGATATACGTTATTACGTAATAGTATATATCGTTTTACGTTATAACGTAACAATATATAACGTTATACGTTATATGGTAATACTATATAACGATATACGTTATTACGTAATAGTATATATCGTTATACGTTATAACGTAACACTATATAACGTCATACGTTATATGGTAATACTATATATCGCTATACGTTATTACGTAATAGTATATATCGTTTTACGTTATATGGTAATGCTATATAACGATATACGTTATTACGTAATAGAATATATCGTTATACGTTATAACGTAACACTATATAACGTTATACGTTATATGGTAATTCTATATAACGTTATACGTTATTACGTAATAGTATATATCGTTTTACGTTATATGGTAATGCTATATATCGTTATACGTTATAACGTAACACTATAGAACGTTATACGTTATATGGTAATACTGTATATCGTTATACGTTATAATGTAACAATATATAACGTTATACGTTATATTGTAATACTATATAACGATATACGTTATTACGTAATTGTATATATCGTTATACGTTATAACGTAACACTATATAACGTTATACGTTATATGGTAATTCTATATAACGTTATACGTTATTACGTGATAGTATATATCGTTTTACGATATATGGTAATGCTATATAACGCTATACGTTATATGGAAATACTATATAACGATATACGTTATTACGTAATAGTATATATCGTTATACGTTATAACGTATCGCTATATAACGTTATACGTTATATGGTAATACTATATATCGTTATACGTTATTACGTAATAGTATATATCGTTTTACGATATATGGTAATGCTATATAACGTTATACGTTATAACGTATCACTAAATAACGTTATACGTTATATGGTAATAATATATAACGATATACGTTATTACGTAATAGTATATATCGTTATACGTTATAACGTAACACTATATAACGTTATACGTTATATGGTAATTCTATATAACGTTATACTTTATTACGTAATAGTATATATCGTTTTACGTTATATGGTAATGCTATATAACGTTATACGTTATAACGTAACACTATATAACGTTATACGTTATATGGTAATAGTATATATCTTTATACGTTATAACGTAACTATATATAACGTTATACCTTATATGGTAATACTATATAACGATATACTTTATTACGTAATAGTATATATCGTTTTACGTTATATGGTAATGCTATATAACGTTATACGTTATAACGTAACACTATATAACGTTATACGTTATATGGTAATACTATATATCGTTATACGTTATTACGTAATAGTATATATCGTTTTACGATATATGGTAATGCTATATAACGTTATACGTTATACCGTAACAATATATAACGTTATACGTTATATGGTATTACTATATATCGTTATACGTTATTACGTAATAGTATATATCGTTATACGTTATAACGTAACACTATATAACGTCATACGTTATATGGTAATAATATATATCGTTATACGTTATTACGTAATAGTATATATCGTTTTACGTTATATGGTAATGCTATATAACGATATACGTTATTACGTAATAGAATATATCGTTATACGTTATAACGTAACACTATATAACGTTATACGTTATATGGTAATTCTATATAACGTTATACGTTATATGGTAATACTATATAACAATATACGTTATTACGTAATAGTATATATCGTTTCACGTTATGTGGTAATGCTATATAACGATATACGTTATAACGTAACACTATATAACGTTATACGTTATATGGTAATACTATATATCGTTATACGTTATAACGTAACAATATATAACGTTATACGTTATTACGTAATAGTATATATCGTTTTACGATATATGGTAATGCTATATAACGTTATACGTTATACCGTAACAATATATAACGTTATACGTTATATGGTAATACTATATATCGTTATACGTTATAACGTAACAATATATAACGCTATACGTTATATGGTAATACTATATAACGATATACGATATTACGTAATAGTATATATCGTTTTACGTTATTACGTAATAGTATATAATGTTATACTTTATATGGTAATACTATATAACGTTACATGTTATAACGTATCACTATATAACGTTATACGTTATATGGTAATACTATATAATAATATACGTTATTACGTAATAGTATATATCGTTTTACGTTATATGGTAATACTATATATCGTTATACGTTATTACGTAATAGTATATATCGTTTTACGATATATGGTAATGCTATATAACGTTATACGTTATACCGTAACAATATATAACGTTATACGTTATATGGTATTACTATATATCGTTATACGTTATAACTTAACAATATATAACGCTATACGTTATATGGAAATACTATATAACGGTATACGTTATTACGTAATAGTATATATCGTTATACGTTATAACGTAACACTATATAACGTCATACGTTATATGGTAATACTATATATCGTTATACGTTATAATGTAACAATATATAAGGTTATACGTTATATTGTAATACTATATAACGATATACGTTATTACGTAATTGTATATATCGTTATACGTTATAACGTAACACTATATAACGTTATACGTTATATGATAATTCTATATAACGTTATACGTTATTACGTAATAGTATATATCGTTTTACGATATATGGTAATGCTATATAACGTTATACGTTATACCGTAACAATATATAACGTTATACGTTATATGGTATTACTATATATCGTTATACGTTATAACTTAACAATATATAACGCTATACGTTATATGGAAATACTATATAAGGATATACGTTATTACGTAATAGTATATATCGTTATACGTTATAACGTAACGCTATATAACGTTATACGTTATATGGTAATACTATATACCGTTATACGTTATTACGTAATAGTATATATCGTTTTACGATATATGGTAATGCTATATAACGTTATACGTTATACCGTAACAATATATAACGTTATACGTTATATGGTATTACTATATATCGTTATACGTTATAACGTAGCAATATATAACGCTATACGTTATATGGAAATACTATATAACGATATACGTTATTACGTAATAGTATATATCGTTATACGTTATACCGTAACAATATATAACGTTATACGTTATATGGTAATACTATATATCGTTATGCGTTATAACGTAACAATATATAACGCTATACGTTATATGGTAATACTATATAACGATATACGTTATTACGTAATAGTATCTATCGTTTTACGTTATAACGTAACAATATATAACGTTATACGTTATATGGTAATACTATATAACGATATACGTTATTACGTAATAGTATATATCGTTATACGTTATAACGTAACACTATATAACGTTATACGTTATATGGTAATACTATATATCGTTATACGTTATTACGTAATAGTATATATCGTTTTACGTTATATGGTAATACTATATATCGTTATACGTTATTACGTAATAGTATATATCGTTTTACGATATATGGTAATGCTATATAACGTTATACGTTATACCGTAACAATATATAACGTTATACGTTATATGGTATTACTATATATCGTTATACGTTATAACGTAACAATATATAACGCTATACGTTATATGGAAATACTATATAACGATATACGTTATTACGTAATAGTATATATCGTTATACGTTATACCGTAACAATATATAACGTTATACGTTATATGGTAATACTATATATCGTTATGCGTTATAACGTAACAATATATAACGCTATACGTTATATGGTAATACTATATAACGATATACGTTATTACGTAATAGTATCTATCGTTTTACGTTATAACGTAACAATATATAACGTTATACGTTATATGGTAATACTATATAACGATATACGTTATTACGTAATAGTATATATCGTTATACGTTATAACGTAACACTATATAACGTTATACGTTATATGGTAATACTATATATCGTTCTACGTTATTACGTAATAGTATATATCGTTTTACGTTATATGGTAATACTATATATCGTTATACGTTATTACGTAATAGTATATATCATTTTACGTTATATGGTAATACTATATAACGATATACGTTATTACGTAATAGAATATATCGTTATACGTTATAACGTAACACCATATAACGTTATACGTTATATGGTAATTCTATATAACGTTATACGTCATTACGTAATAGTATATATCGTTTTACGTTATATGGTAATGCTATATAACCTTATACTATATATGGTAATTCTATATAACGTTATACGTTATTACGTAACATTATATATCGTTTTACGTTATATGGTAATACTATATATCGTTATACGTTATAACGTAACAATATATAACGTTATACGTTATATGGAAATACTATATAACGATATACGTTATTAGGTAATAGTATATATCGTTTTACGTTATAACGTAACACTATATAACGTTATACGTTATATGGTAATACTATATATCGTTATACGTTATTACGTAATAGTATATATCGTTTTACGTTATATGGTAATACTATATATCGTTATACGTTATAACGTAACAATATATAACGTTATACGTTATTACGTAATAGTATATATCGTTTTACGTTATATGGTAATACTATATATCGTTATACGTTATAACGTAACAATATATAACGTTATACGTTATATGGAAATACTATATAACGATATACGTTATTACGTAATAGTATATATCGTTATACGTTATAACGTAGCACTATATAACGTTATACGTTATATGGTAATACTATATATCGTTATACGTTATAACGTAACAATATATAACGTTATACGTTATATGGTAATACTATATAACAATATACGTTATTACGTAATAGTATATATCGTTTTACGTTATAACGTAACAATATATAACGTTATACGTTATATGGTAATACTATATAACGATATACGTTATTACGTAATAGTATATATCGTTATACGTTATAACGTAACACTATATAACGTTATACGTTATATGGTAATACTATATATCGTTATACGTTATAACCTAAAAATATATAACGTTATACATTATATGGAAATACTATATAACGATATACGTTATTACGTAATAGTATATATCGTTATACGTTATAACGTAACACTATATAACGTTATACGTTATATGGTAATACTATATACCGTTATACGTTATTACGTAATAGTATATATCGTTTTACGTTATATGGTAATACTATATATCGTTATACGTTATAACGTAACAATATATAACGTTTTACGTTATATGGTAATGCTATATAACGATATACGTTATAACGTATCACTATATAACGTTATACATTATATGGTAATACTATATAACAATATACGTTATTACGTAATAGTATATATCGTTTCACGTTATATGGTAATACTATATAACAATATACGTTATTACGTAATAGTATATATCGTTTTACGTTATATGGTAATACTATATATCGTTATAAGTTATAACGTAACAATATATAACGTTATACGTTATATGGAAATACTATATAACGATATACGTTATTACGTAATAGTATATATCGTTATACGTTATAACGTAACACTATATAACGTTATAGGTTATATGGTAATACTATATATCGTTATACGTTATAATGTAACAATATATAACGTTATACGTTATATTGTAATACTATATAACGATATACGTTATTACGTAATTGTATATATCGTTATACGTTATAACGTAACACTATATAACGTTATACGTTATATGGTAATTCTATATAACGTTATACGTTATTACGTAATAGTATATATCGTTTTACGATATATGGTAATGCTATATAACGTTATACGTTATACCGTAACAATATATAACGTTATACGTTATATGGTATTACTATATATCGTTATACGTTATAACTTAACAATATATAACGCTATACGTTGTATGGAAATACTATATAAGGATATACGTTATTACGTAATAGTATATATCGTTATACGTTATACCGTAACAATATATAACGTTATACGTTATATGGTAATACTATATAACGTTATACGTTATTACGTGATAGTATATATCGTTTTACGATATATGGTAATGCTATATAACGCTATACGTTATATGGAAATACTATATAACGATATACGTTATTACGTAATAGTATATATCGTTATACGTTATAACGTATCGCTATATAACGTTATACGTTATATGGTAATACTATATATCGTTATACGTTATTACGTAATAGTATATATCGTTTTACGATATATGGTAATGCTATATAACGTTATACGTTATAACGTATCACTATATAACGTTATACGTTATATGGTAATAATATATAACGATATACGTTATTACGTAATAGTATATATCGTTATACGTTATAACGTAACACTATATAACGTTATACGTTATATGGTAATTCTATATAACGTTATACTTTATTACGTAATAGTATATATCGTTTTACGTTATATGGTAATGCTATATAACGTTATACGTTATAACGTAACACTATATAACGTTATACGTTATATGGTAATAGTATATATCTTTATACGTTATAACGTAACTATATATAACGTTATACCTTATATGGTAATACTATATAACGATATACGTTATTACGTAATAGTATATATCGTTATACGTTATAACGTAACAATATATAACGTTATACGTTATATTGTTATACTATATAACGATATACGTTATTACGTAATAGTATATATCGTTATACGTTATAACGTAACACTATATAACGTTATACGTTATACCGTAACAATATATAACGTTATACGTTATATGGTAATACTATATATCGTTATACGTTATAACGTAACAATATATAACGCTATACGTTATATGGTAATACTATATAACGATATACGATATTACGTAATAGTATATATCGTTTTACGTTATTACGTAATAGTATATAATGTTACACTTTATATGGTAATACTATATAACGTTATATGTTATAACGTATCACTATATAACGTTATACGTTATATGGTAATACTATATAACGATATACGATATTACGTAATAGTATATATCGTTTTACGTTATTACGTAATAGTATATATCGTTATACGTTATAACGTAACACTATATAACGTTATACGTTATGCCGTAACAATATATAACGTTATACGTTATATGGTAGTACTATATATCGTTATACGTTATAACGTAACAATATATAACGCTATACGTTATATGGTAATACTATATAACGATATACGATATTACGTAATAGTATATATCGTTTTACGTTATAACGTAACTATATATAACGTTATACGTTATATGGTGATACTATATAACGATATACGTTATTACACAATAGAATATATCGTTATACGTAATAACGTAACAATATATAACGTTATACGTTATATTGTAATACTATATAACGATATACGTTATTACGTAATGGTATATAACGTTATACGTTATAACGTAACACTATATAACGTTATACGTTATACCGTAACAATATATAACGTTATACGTTATAACGTAACAATATATAACGCTATACGTTATATGGTAATACTATATAACGATATACGATATTACGTAATAGTATATATCGTTTTACGTTATAACGTAACAATATATAACGCTATACGTTATATGGTAATACTATATAACGATATACGGTATTACGTAATAGTATATATCGTTTTATGTTATTACGTAATAGTATATATCGTTATACGTTATAACGTAACACTATATAACGTTATACGTTATATGGTAATTCTATATATCGTTATACGTTATAACGTAACAATATGTAACGTTATACGTTATATGGAAATTCTATATAACGATATACGTTATTACGTAATAGTATATATCGTTTTACGTTATAACGTAACTATATATAACGTTATACGTTATATGGTGATACTATATAACGATATACGTTATTACACAATAGAATATATCGTTATACGTAATAACGTAACAATATATAACGTTATACGTTATATTGTAATACTATATAACGATATACGTTATTACGTAATGGTATATAACGTTATACATTATAACGTAACACTATATAACGTTATACGTTATACCGTAACAATATATAACGTTATACGTTATAACGTAACAATATATAACGCTATACGTTATATGGTAATACTATATAACGATATACGTTATTACGTAATAGTATATATCGTTATACGTTATAACGTAACACTATATAACGTTATACGTTATATGGTAATACTATATATCGTTATACGTTATAACGTAACAATATGTAACGTTATACGTTATATGGAAATTCTATATAACGATATACGTTATTACGTAATAGTATATATCGTTATACGTTATAACGTAACACTATATAACGTTATACGTTATATGGTTATACTATATAACGTTATACGTTATTACGTAATAGTATATATCGTTTTACGTTATATGGTAATACTATATATCGTTATACGTTATAACGTAACAATATATAACGTTTTACGTTATATGGTAATGCGATATAACGATATACGTTATAACGTATCACTATATAACGTTATACGTTATATGGTAATACTATATAACAATATACGTTATTACGTAATAGTATATATCGTTTTACGTTATGTGGTAATGCTATATAACCATATACGTTATAACGTAACACTATATAACGTTATACGTTATATGGTAATACTATATATCGTTATACGTTATAACGTAACAATATATAACGTTATACGTTATATGGTAATACTATATAACGATATACGTTGTTACGTAATAGTATATATCGTTATACGTTATAACGTAACACTATATAACGTTATACGTTATATGGTAATTCTATATAACGTTATACGTTATTACGTAATAGTATATATCGTTTTACGTTATATGGTAATACTATATATCGTTACACGTTATAACGTAACAATATATAACGTTATACGTTATATGGAAATACTATATAACGATATACGTTATTACGTAATAGTATATATCGTTATACGTTATAACGTAACACTATATAACGTTATACGTTATATGGTAATAATATATAACGATATACGTTATTACGTAATAGTATATATCGTTATACGTTATAACGTAACACTATATAACGTTATACGTTATATGGTAATTCTATATAACGTTATACTTTATTACGTAATAGTATATATCGTTTTACGTTATATGGTAATGCTATATAACGTTATACGTTATAACGTAACACTATATAACGTTATACGTTATATGGTAATAGTATATATCTTTATACGTTATAACGTAACTATATATAACGTTATACCTTATATGGTAATACTACATAACGATATACGTTATTACGTAATAGTATATATCGTTATACGTTATAACGTAACAATATATAACGTTATACGTTATATTGTTATACTATATAACGATATACGTTATTACGTAATAGTATATATCGTTATACGTTATAACGTAACACTATATAACGTTATACGTTATACCGTAACAATATATAACGTTATACGTTATATGGTAATACTATATATCGTTATACGTTATAACGTAACAATATATAACGCTATACGTTATATGGTAATACTATATAACGATATACGATATTACGTAATAGTATATATCGTTTTACGTTATTACGTAATAGTATATAATGTTATACTTTATATGGTAATACTATATAACGTTATATGTTATAACGTATCACTATATAACGTTATACGTTATATGGTAATACTATATAACGATATACGATATTACGTAATTGTATATATCGTTTTACGTTATTACGTAATAGTATATATCGTTATACGTTATAACGTAACACTATATAACGTTATACGTTATGCCGTAACAATATATAACTTTATACGTTATATGGTAGTACTATATATCGTTATACGTTATAACGTAACAATATATAACGCTATACGTTATATGGTAATACTATATAACGATATACGATATTACGTAGTAGTATATATCGTTTAACGTTATAACGTAACTATATATAACGTTATACGTTATATGGTGATACTATATAACGATATACGTTATTACGCAATAGAATATATCGTTATACGTTATAACGTAACAATATATAACGTTATACGTTATATTGTCATACTATATAACGATATACGTTATTACGTAATGGTATATAACGTTATACGTTATAACGTAACACTATATAACGTTATACGTTATACCGTAACAATATATAACGTTATACGTTATAACGTAACAATATATAACGCTATACGTTATATGGTAATACTATATAACGATATACGATATTACGTAATAGTATATATCGTTTTACGTTATAACGTAACAATATATAACGCTATACGTTATATGGTAATACTATATAACGATATACGGTATTACGTAATAGTATATATCGTTTTATGTTATTACGTAATAGTATATATCGTTATACGTTATAACGTAACACTATATAACGTTATACGTTATATGGTAATTCTATATAACGTTATACGTTATTACCTAATAGTATATATCGTGTTACGTTATATGGTAATGCTATATAACGTTATACGTTATAACGTAACACTATATAACGTTATACGTTATATGGTAATAGTATATATCGTTATACGTTATAACGTAACTATATATAACGTTATACCTTATATGGTAATACTATATAACGATATACGTTATTACGTAATAGTATATATCGTTATACGTTATAACGTAACAATATATAACGTTATACGTTATATTGTAATACTATATAACGATATACGTTATTACGTAATAGTATATATCGTTATACGTTATAACGTAACACTATATAACGTTATACGTTATACCGTAACAATATATAACGTTGTACGTTATATGGTAATACTATATAACGTTATATGTTATAACATATCACTATATAACGTTATACGTTATATGGTAATACTATATAGCAATATACGTTATTACGTAATAGTATATATCGTTTTACGTTATATGGTAATACTATATATCGTTATACGTTATAACGTAACAATATGTAACGTTATACGTTATATGGAAATACTATATAACGATATACGTTATTACGTAATAGTATATATCGTTATACGTTATAACGTAACACTATATAACGTTATACGTTATATGGTAAGACTATATAGCGTTATACGTTATTACGTAATAGTATATATCGTTTTACGTTATATGGTAATACTATATATCGTTATACGTTATAACGTAACAGTATATAACGTTATACGTTATATGGTAATACTATATAGCAATATACGTTATTACGTAATAGTATATATCGTTTTACGTTATATGGTAATACTATATATCGTTATACGTTATAACGTAACAATATGTAACGTTATACGTTATATGGAAATACTATATAACGATATACGTTATTACGTAATAGTATATATCGTTATACGTTATAACGTAACACTATATAACGTTATACGTTATATGGTAAGACTATATAGCGTTATACGTTATATTGTAATACTATATAACGATATACGTTATTACGTAATTGTATATATCGTTATACGTTATAACGTAACACTATATAACGTTATACGTTATATGGTAATTCTATACAACGTTATACGTTATTACGTAATAGTATATATCGTTTTACGATATATGGTAATGCTATATAACGTTATACGTTATACCGTAACAATATATAACGTTATACGTTATATGGTATTACTATATATCGTTATACGTTATAACGTAACACTATATAACGTTATACGTTATATGGTAATACTATATATTGTTATACGTTATTACGTAATAGTAAATATCGTTTTACGTTATATGGTAATACTATATATCATTATACGTTATAACGTAACAATATATAACGTTATACGTTATATGGAAATACTATATAACGATATACGTTATTACGTAATAGTATATATCGTTATACGTTATAACGTAACACTATATAACGTTATACGTTATATGGTAATACTATATATCGTTATACGTTATTACGTAATAGTATATATCGTTTTACGTTATATGGTAATACTATATATCGTTATACGTTATAACGTAACAGTATATAACGTTATACGTTTAATGGAAATACTATATAACGATATACGTTATTACGTAATAGTATATATCGTTATACGTTATAACGTAACACTATATAACGTTATACGTTATATGGTAATACTATATATCGTTATACGTAATAGTATATATCGTTTTACGTTATATGGTAATGCTATATAACGATATACGTTATAACGTATCACTATATAACGTTATACGTTATATGGTAATACTATATAACAATATACGTTATTACGTAATAGTATATATCGTTTTACGTTATATGGTAATGCTATATAACGATATACGTTATAACGTAACACTATATAACTTTATACGTTATATGGTAATTCTATATAACATTATACATTATTACGTAATAGTATATATCGTTATACGTATTAACGTAACAATATATAACGTTATACGTTATATGGTAATACTATATAACAATATACGTTATTACGTAATAGTATATATCGTTTTACGTTATGTGGTAATGCTATATAACGATATACGTTATAACGTAACACTATATAACGTTATACGTTATATGGTAATACTATATATCGTTATACGTTATAACGTAGCAATATAAAACGTTATACGTTATATGGTAATACTAGATAACGATATACGTTATTACGTAATAGTATATATCGTTATACGTTATAACGTAACACTATATAACGTTATACGTTATATGGTAATTCTATATAACGTTATACGTTATTACGAAATAGTATATATCGTTTTACTTCATATGGTAATGCTATATAACGTTATACGTTATAACGTAAAACTATATAACGTTATACGTTCTACCGTAACAATATATAACGTTATACGTTATATGGAAATACTATATAACGATATACGTTATTACGTAATAGTATATATCGTTATACGTTATAACGTAACACTATATAACGTTATACGTTATATGGTAATACTATATATCGTTATACGTTATAACGTAACAATATATAACGTTATACGTTATATGGTAATACTATATAACAATATACGTTATTACGTAATAGTATATATCGTTTTACGTTATAACGTAACAATATATAACGTTATACGTTATATGGTAATACTATATAACGATTTACGTTATTACGTAATAGTATATATCGTTACACGTTATAACGTAACACTATATAACGTTATACGTTATATGGTAATACTATATATCGTTATACGTTATTACGTAATAGTATATATCGTTTTACGTTATATGGTAATACTATATATCGTTATACGTTATAACGTAACAATATGTAACGTTAAACGTTATATGGAAATTCTATATAACGATATACGTTATTACGTAATAGTATATATCGTTATACGTTATAACGTAACACTATATAACGTTATACGTTATATGGTTATACTATATAACGTTATACGTTATTACGTAATAGTATATATCGTTTTACGTTATATGGTAATACTATATATCGTTATACGTTATAACGTAACAATATATAACGTTTTACGTTATATGGTAATGCGATATAACGATATACGTTATAACGTATCACTATATAACGTTATACGTTATATGGTAATACTATATAACAATATACGTTATTACGTAATAGTATATATCGTTTTACGTTATATGGTAATAGTATATATCGTTATATGTTATAACGTAACACTATATAACGTTATACGTTATATGGTAATAATATATAACGATATACGTTATTACGTAATAGTATATATCGTTATACGTTATAACGTAACAATATGTAACGTTATACGTTATATGGAAATTCTATATAACGATATACGTTATTACGTAATAGTATATATCGTTATACGTTATAACGTATCACTATATAACGTTATACGTTATATGGTAATACTATATAACAATATACGTTATTACGTAATAGTATATATCGTTATACGTTATAACGTAACAATATGTAACGTTATACGTTATACCGTAACAATATATAACGTTATACGTTATATGGTAATACTATATAACGTCATATGTTATAACGTATCACTATATAACGTTATACGTTATATGGCAATACTATATAGCAATATACGTTATTACGTAATAGTATATATCGTTTTACGTTATATGGTAATACTATATATCGTTATACGTTATAACGTAACAATATGTAACGTTATACGTTATATGGAAATACTATATAACGATATACGTTATTACGTAATAGTATATATCGTTATACGTTATAACGTAACACTATATAACGTTATACGTTATATGGTAATTCTATACAACGTTATACGTTATTACGTAATAGTATATATCGTTTTACGATATATGGTAATGCTATATAACGTTATACGTTATACCGTAACAATACATAACGTTATACGTTATATGGTATTACTATATATCGTTATACGTTATAACGTAACACTATATAACGTTATACGTTATATGGTAATACTATATATCGTTATACGTTATTACGTAATAGTAAATATCGTTTTACGTTATATGGTAATACTATATATCGTTATATGTTATAACGTAACAATATATAACGTTATACGTTATATGGAAATACTATATAACGATATACGTTATTACGTAATAGTATATATCGTTATACGTTATAACGTAACACTATATAACGTTATACGTTATATGGTAATACTATATATCGATATACGTTATTACGTAATAGTATATATCGTTTTACGTTATATGGTAATACTATATATCGTTATACGTTATAACGTAACAGTATATAACGTTATACGTTATATGGAAATACTATATAACGATATACGTTATTACGTAATAGTATATATCGTTATACGTTATAACGTAACACTATATAACGTTATACGTTATATGGTAATACTATATATCGTTATACGTTATAACGTAACAATATATAACGTTATACGTTATATGGTAATACTATATAACAATATACGTTATTACGTAATAGTATATATCGTTTTACGTTATATGGTAATGCTATATAACGATATACATTATAACGTATCACTATATAACGTTATACGTTATATGGTAATACTATATAACAATATACGTTATTACGTAATAGTATATATCGTTTTACGTTATATGGTAATGCTATATAACGATATACGTTATAACGTAACACTATATAACTTTATACGTTATATGGTAATTCTATATAACATTATACATTATTACGTAATAGTATATATCGTTATACGTTATAACGTAACAATATATAACGTTATACGTTATATGGAAATTCTATATAACGATATACGTTATTACGTAATAGTATATATCGTTATACGTTATAACGTATCACTATATAACGTTATACGTTATATGGTAATACTATATAACAATATACGTTATTACGTAATAGTATATATCGTAATACGTTATACCGTAACAATATATAACGTTATACGTTATATTGTAATACTATATAACGATATACGATATTACGTAATGGTATATATCGTTATACGTTATAACGTAACACTATATAACGTTATACGTTATACCGTAACAATATATAACGTTATACGTTATATGGTAGTACTATATATCGTTATACGTTATAACGTAACAATATATAACGCTATACGTTATATGGTAATACTATATAACGATATACGATATTACGTAATAGTATATATCGTTTTACGTTATAACGTAACAATATATAACGCTATACGTTATATGGTAATACTATATAACGATATACGATATTACGTAATAGTATATATCGTTTTACGTTATTACGTAATAGTATATATCGTTATACGTTATAACGTAACACTATATAACGTTATACGTTATATGGTAATTCTATATAACGTTATACGTTATTACGTAATATTATATAACGTTATACGTTATATGGTAATACTATATATCGTTATACGTTATTACGTAACAATATATAGCGCTATACGTTATATGGTAATACTATATAACGATATACGATATTACGTAATAGTATATATCGTCATACGTTATTACGTAATAGTATATAATGTTATACTTTATATGGTAATACTATATAACGTTATACGTTATATGGTAATACTATATAACAATATACGTTATTACGTAATAGTATATATCGTTTTACGTTATATGGTAATACTATATATCGTCATACGTTATAACGTAACAATATATAACGTTATACGTTATATGGAAATACTATATAACGATATACGTTATTACGTAATAGTATATATCGTTATACGTTATAACGTAGCACTATATAACGTTATACGTTATATGGTAATAATATATAACGATATACGTTATTACGTAATAGTATATATCGTTATACGTTATAACGTAACACTATATAACGTTATACGTTATATGGTAATTCTATATAACGTTATACGTTATTACCTAATGGTATATATCGTGTTACGTTATATGGTAATGCTATATAACGTTATACGTTATAACGTAACACTATATAACGTTATACGTTATATGGTAATAGTATATATCGTTATACGTTATAACGTAACTATATATAACGTTATACCTTATATGGTAATACTATATAACGATATACGTTATTACGTAATAGTATATATCGTTATACGTTATAACGTAACAATATATAACGTTATACGTTATATTGTAATACTATATAACGATATACGTTATTACGTAATAGTATATATCGTTATACGTTATAACGTAACACTATATAACGTTATACGTTATACCGTAACAATATATAACGTTATACGTTATATGGTAATACTATATAACGTTATATGTTATAACGTATCACTATATAACGTTATACGTTATATGGCAATACTATATAGCAATATACGTTATTACGTAATAGTATATATCATTATACGTTATAACGTAACAATATGTAACGTTATACGTTATATGGAAATTCTATATAACGATATACGTTATTACGTAATAGTATATATCGTTATACGTTATAACGTATCACTATATAACGTTATACGTTATATGGTAATACTATATAACAATATACGTTATTACGTAATAGTATATATCGTTTTACGATATATGGTAATGCTATATAACGTTATACGTTATACCGTAACAATATATAACGTTATACGTTATACCGTAACAATATATAACGTTATACGTTATATGGAAATACTATATAACGATATACGTTATTACGTAATAGTATATATCGTTATACGTTATAACGTAACACTATATAACGTTATACGTTATATGGTAATGCTATATATCGTTATACGTTATAACGTAACATTAAATAACGTTATACGTTATATGGTAATACTATATAACAATATACGTTATTACGTAATAGTATATATCGTTTTACGTTATAACGTAACAATATATAAAGTTATACGTTATATGGTAATACTATATAACGATATACGATATTACGTAATAGTATATATCGTTATACGTTATAACGTAACACTATATAACGTTATACGTTATATGGTAATACTATATATCGTTATACGTTATTACGTAATAGTATATATCGTTTTACGTTATATGGTAATACTATATATCGTTATACGTTATAACGTAACAGTATATAACGTTATACGTTATATGGAAATACTATATAACGATATACGTTATTACGTAATAGTATATATCGTTATACGTTATAACGTAACACTATATAACGTTATACGTTATATGGTAATACTATATATCGTTATACGTTATAACGTAACAATATATAACGTTATACGTTATATGGTAATACTATATAACAATATACGTTATTACGTAATAGTATATATCGTTTTACGTTATATGGTAATGCTATATAACGATATACATTATAACGTATCACTATATAACGTTATACGTTATATGGTAATACTATATAACAATATACGTTATTACGTAATAGTATATATCGTTTTACGTTATATGGTAATGCTATATAACGATATACGTTATAACGTAACACTATATAACTTTATACGTTATATGGTAATTCTATATAACATTATACATTATTACGTAATAGTATATATCGTTATACGTTATAACGTATCACTATATAACGTTATACGTTACATGGTAATAATATATAACGATATACGTTATTACGTAATAGTATATATCGTTATACGTTATAACGTAACACTATATAACGTTATACGTTATATGGTAATAATATATATCGTTATACGTTATTACGTAATAGTATATATCGTTTTACGTTATATGGTAATACTATATATCGTTATACGTTATAACGTAACAATATATAACGTTATACGTTATATGGAAATTCTATATAACGATATACGTTATTACGTAATAGTATATATCGTTATACGTTATAACGTATCACTATATAACGTTATACGTTATATGGTAATACTATATAACAATATACGTTATTACGTAATAGTATATATCGTAATACGTTATACCGTAACAATATATAACGTTATACGTTATATTGTAATACTATATAACGATATACGTTATTACGTAATGGTATATATCGTTATACGTTATAACGTAACACTATATAACGTTATACGTTATACCGTAACAATATATAACGTTATACGTTATATGGTAGTACTATATATCGTTATACGTTATAACGTAACAATATATAACGCTATACGTTATATGGTAATACTATATAACGATATACGATATTACGTAATAGTATATATCGTTTTACGTTATAACGTAACAATATATAACGCTATACGTTATATGGTAATACTATATAACGATATACGATATTACGTAATAGTATATATCGTTTTACGTTATTACGTAATAGTATATATCGTTATACGTTATAACGTAACACTATATAACGTTATACGTTATATGGTAATTCTATATAACGTTATATGTTATTACGTAATATTATATAACGTTATACGTTATATGGTAATACTATATATCGTTATACGTTATTACGTAACAATATATAGCGCTATACGTTATATGGTAATACTATATAACGATATACGATATTACGTAATAGTATATATCGTCATACGTTATTACGTAATACTATATAATGTTATACTTTATATGGTAATACTATATAACGTTATACGTTATATGGTAATACTATATAACAATATACGTTATTACGTAATAGTATATATCGTTTTACGTTATATGGTAATACTATATACCGTTATACGTTATAACGTAACAATATATAACGTTATACGTTATATGGAAATACTATATAACGATATACGTTATTACGTAATAGTATATATCGTTATACGTTATAACGTAGCACTATATAACGTTATACGTTATATGGTAATAATATATAACGATATACGTTATTACGTAATAGTATATATCGTTATACGTTATAACGTAACACTATATAACGTTATACGTTATATGGTAATTCTATATAACGTTATACGTTATTACCTAATGGTATATATCGTGTTACGTTATATGGTAATGCTATATAACGTTATACGTTATAACGTAACACTATATAACGTTATACGTTATATGGTAATAGTATATATCGTTATACGTTATAACGTAACTATATATAACCTTATACCTTATATGGTAATACTATATAACGATATACGTTATTACGTAATAGTATATATCGTTATACGTTATAACGTAACAATATATAACGTTATACGTTATATTGTAATACTATATAACGATATACGTTATTACGTAATAGTATATATCGTTATACGTTATAACGTAACACTATATAACGTTATACGTTATACCGTAACAATATATAACGTTATACGTTATATGGTAATACTATATAACGTTATATGTTATAACGTATCACTATATAACGTTATACGTTATATGGCAATACTATATAGCAATATACGTTATTACGTAATAGTATATATCATTATACGTTATAACGTAACAATATGTAACGTTATACGTTATATGGAAATTCTATATAACGATATACGTTATTACGTAATAGTATATATCGTTATACGTTATAACGTATCACTATATAACGTTATACGTTATATGGTAATACTATATAACAATATACGTTATTACGTAATAGTATATATCGTTTTACGATATATGGTAATGCTATATAACGTTATACGTTATACCGTAACAATATATAACGTTATACGTTATACCGTAACAATATATAACGTTATACGTTATATGGAAATACTATATAACGATATACGTTATTACGTAATAGTATATATCGTTATACGTTATAACGTAACACTATATAACGTTATACGTTATATGGTAATGCTATATATCGTTATACGTTATAACGTAACAATAAATAACGTTATACGTTATATGGTAATACTATATAACAATATACGTTATTACGTAATAGTATATATCGTTTTACGTTATAACGTAACAATATATAACGTTGTACGTTATATGGTAATACTATATAACGATTTACGTTATTACGTAATGGTATATATCGTTATACGTTATAACGTAACACTATATAACGTTATACGTTATACCGTAACAATATATAACGTTATACGTTATATGGTAGTACTATATATCGTTATACGTTATAACGTAACAATATATAACGCTATACGTTATATGGTAATACTATATAACGATATACGATATTACGTAACAGTATATATCGTTTTACGTTATAACGTAACAATATATAACGCTATACGTTATATGGTAATACTATATAACGATATACGATATTACGTAATAGTATATATCGTTTTACGTTATTACGTAATAGTATATATCGTTATACGTTATAACGTAACACTATATAACGTTATACGTTATATGGTAATTCTATATAACGTTATACGTTATTACGTAATATTATATAACGTTATACGTTATATGGTAATACTATATATCGTTATACGTTATTACGTAACAATATATAGCGCTATACGTTATATGGTAATACTATATAACGATATACGATATTACGTAATAGTATATATCGTCATACGTTATTACGTAATAGTATATAATGTTATACTTTATATGGTAATACTATATAACGTTATACGTTATATGGTAATACTATATAACAATATACGTTATTACGTAATAGTATATATCGTTTTACGTTATATGGTAATACTATATATCGTTATACGTTATAACGTAACAATATATAACGTTATACGTTATATGGAAATACTATATAACGATATACGTTATTACGTAATAGTATATATCGTTATACGTTATAACGTAGCACTATATAACGTTAT
Organism: Bombus affinis; assembly: GCF_024516045.1. Classification (NCBI taxonomy): domain Eukaryota; kingdom Metazoa; phylum Arthropoda; class Insecta; order Hymenoptera; family Apidae; genus Bombus; species Bombus affinis. The sequence goes on along the minus strand of NC_066350.1, from coordinate 3,627,736 downwards.
ACGTTATATGGTAATAATATATAACGATATACGTTATTACGTAATAGTATATATCGTTATACGTTATAACGTAACACTATATAACGTTATACGTTATATGGTAATTCTATATAACGTTATACGTTATTACCTAATGGTATATATCGTGTTACGTTATATGGTAATGCTATATAACGTTATACGTTATAACGTAACACTATATAACGTTATACGTTATATGGTAATAGTATATATCGTTATACGTTATAACGTAACTATATATAACGTTATACCTTATATGGTAATACTATATAACAATATACGTTATTACGTAATAGTATATATCGTTTTACGTTATATGGTAATGCTATATATCGTTATACGTTATAACGTAACAATAAATAACGTTATACGTTATATGGTAATACTATATAACAATATACGTTATTACGTAATAGTATATATCGTTTTACGTTATATGGTAATAGTATATATCGTTATATGTTATAACGTAACACTATATAACGTTATACGTTATATGGTAATAATATATAACGATATACGTTATTACGTAATAGTATATATCGTTATACGTTATAACGTAACAATATGTAACGTTATACGTTATATGGAAATTCTATATAACGATATACGTTATTACGTAATAGTATATATCGTTATACGTTATAACGTATCACTATATAACGTTATACGTTATATGGTAATACTATATAACAATATACGTTATTACGTAATAGTATATATCGTTTTACGATATATGGTAATGCTATATAACGTTATACGTTATACCGTAACAATATATAACGTTATACGTTATACCGTAACAATATATAACGTTATACGTTATATGGAAATACTATATAACGATATACGTTATTACGTAATAGTATATATCGTTATACGTTATAACGTAACACTATATAACGTTATACGTTATATGGTAATACTATATATCGTTATACGTTATTACGTAATAGTAAATATCGTTTTACGTTATATGGTAATACTATATATCGTTATATGTTATAACGTAACAATATATAACGTTATACGTTATATGGAAATACTATATAACGATATACGTTATTACGTAATAGTATATATCGTTATACGTTATAACGTAACACTATATAACGTTATACGTTATATGGTAATACTATATATCGTTATACGTTATTACGTAATAGTATATATCGTTTTACGTTATATGGTAATACTATATATCGTTATACGTTATAACGTAACAGTATATAACGTTATACGTTATATGGAAATACTATATAACGATATACGTTATTACGTAATAGTATATATCGTTATACGTTATAACGTAACACTATATAACGTTATACGTTATATGGTAATACTATATATCGTTATACGTTATAACGTAACAATATATAACGTTATACGTTATATGGTAATACTATATAACAATATACGTTATTACGTAATAGTATATATCGTTTTACGTTATATGGTAATGCTATATAACGATATACGTTATAACGTATCACTATATAACGTTATACGTTATATGGTAATACTATATAACAATATACGTTATTACGTAATAGTATATATCGTTTTACGTTATATGGTAATGCTATATAACGATATACGTTATAACGTAACACTATATAACTTTATACGTTATATGGTAATTCTATATAACATTATACATTATTACGTAATAGTATATATCGTTATACGTTATAACGTAACAATATATAACGTTATACGTTATATGGTAATACTATATAACAATATACGTTATTACGTAATAGTATATATCGTTTTACGTTATGTGGTAATGCTATATAACGATATACGTTATAACGTAACACTATATAACGTTATACGTTATATGGTAATACTATATATCGTTATACGTTATAACGTAGCAATATAAAACGTTATACGTTATATGGTAATACTAGATAACGATATACGTCATTACGTAATAGTATATATCGTTATACGTTATAACGTAACACTATATAACGTTATACGTTATATGGAAATTCTATATAACGTTATACGTTATTACGAAATAGTATATATCGTTTTACGTCATATGGTAATGCTATATAACGTTATACGTTATAACGTAAAACTATATAACGTTATACGTTCTACCGTAACAATATATAACGTTATACGTTATATGGAAATACTATATAACGATATACGTTATTACGTAATAGTATATATCGTTATACGTTATAACGTAACACTATATAACGTTATACGTTATAACGTAAAACTATATAACGTTATACGTTCTACCGTAACAATATATAACGTTATACGTTATATGGAAATACTATATAACGATATACGTTATTACGTAATAGTATATATCGTTATACGTTATAACGTAACACTATATAACGTTATACGTTATATGGTAATACTATATAACGTTATACGTTATACCGTAACAATATATAACGTTATACGTTATACCGTAACAATATATAACGTTATACGTTATATGGAAATACTATATAACGATATACGTTATTACGTAATAGTATATATCGTTATACGTTATAACGTAACACTATATAACGTTGTACGTTATATGGTAATACTATATAACGATTTACGTTATTACGTAATAGTATATATCGTTACACGTTATAACGTAACACTATATAACGTTGTACGTTATATGGTAATACTATATATCGTTATACGTTATTACGTAATAGTATATATCGTTTTACGTTATATGGTAATACTATATATCGTTATACGTTATAACGTAACAATATATAACGTTATACGTTATATGGAAATACTATATAACGATATACGTTATTACGTAATAGTATATATCGTTATACGTTATAACGTAGCACTATATAACGTTATACGTTATATGGTAATAATATATAACGATATACGTTATTACGTAATAGTATATATCGTTATACGTTATAACGTAACACTATATAACGTTATACGTTATATGGTAATTCTATATAACGTTATACGTTATTACCTAATGGTATATATCGTGTTACGTTATATGGTAATGCTATATAACGTTATACGTTATAACGTAACACTATATAACGTTATACGTTATATGGTAATAGTATATATCGTTATACGTTATAACGTAACTATATATAACGTTATACCTTATATGGTAATACTATATAACGATATACGTTATTACGTAATAGTATATATCGTTATACGTTATAACGTAACAATATATAACGTTATACGTTATATTGTAATACTATATAACGATATACGTTATTACGTAATAGTATATATCGTTATACGTTATAACGTAACACTATATAACGTTATACGTTATACCGTAACAATATATAACGTTATACGTTATATGGTAATACTATATAACGTTATATGTTATAACGTATCACTATATAACGTTATACGTTATATGGCAATACTATATAGCAATATACGTTATTACGTAATAGTATATATCGTTTTACGTTATATGGTAATACTATATATCGTTATACGTTATAACGTAACAATACGTAACGTTATACGTTATATGGAAATACTATATAACGATATACGTTATTACGTAATAGTATATATCGTTATACGTTATAACGTAACACTATATAACGTTATACGTTATATGGTAAGACTCTATAGCGTTATACGTTATATTGTAATACTATATAACGATATACGTTATTACGTAATTGTATATATCGTTATACGTTATAACGTAACACTATATAACGTTATACGTTATATGGTAATTCTATACAACGTTATACGTTATTACGTAATAGTATATATCGTTTTACGATATATGGTAATGCTATATAACGTTATACGTTATACCGTAACAATACATAACGTTATACGTTATATGGTATTACTATATATCGTTATACGTTATAACGTAACACTATATAACGTTATACGTTATATGGTAATACTATATATCGTTATACGTTATTACGTAATAGTAAATATCGTTTTACGTTATATGGTAATACTATATATCGTTATATGTTATAACGTAACAATATATAACGTTATACGTTATATGGAAATACTATATAACGATATACGTTATTACGTAATAGTATATATCGTTATACGTTATAACGTAACACTATATAACGTTATACGTTATATGGTAATACTATATATCGTTATACGTTATTACGTAATAGTATATATCGTTTTACGTTATATGGTAATACTATATATCGTTATACGTTATAACGTAACAGTATATAACGTTATACGTTATATGGAAATACTATATAACGATATACGTTATTACGTAATAGTATATATCGTTATACGTTATAACGTAACACTATATAACGTTATACGTTATATGGTAATACTATATATCGTTATACGTTATAACGTAACAATATATAACGTTATACGTTATATGGTAATACTATATAACAATATACGTTATTACGTAATAGTATATATCGTTTTACGTTATATGGTAATGCTATATAACGATATACGTTATAACGTATCACTATATAACATTATACGTTATATGGTAATACTATATAACAATATACGTTATTACGTAATAGTATATATCGTTTTACGTTATATGGTAATGCTATATAACGATATACGTTATAACGTAACACTATATAACTTTATACGTTATATGGTAATTCTATATAACATTATACATTATTACGTAATAGTATATATCGTTATACGTTATAACGTAACAATATATAACGTTATACGTTATATGGTAATACTATACAACAATATACGTTATTACGTAATAGTATATATCGTTTTACGTTATGTGGTAATGCTATATAACGATATACGTTATAACGTAACACTATATAACGTTATACGTTATATGGTAATACTATATATCGTTATACGTTATAACGTAGCAATATAAAACGTTATACGTTATATGGTAATACTAGATAACGATATACGTTATTACGTAATAGTATATATCGTTATACGTTATAACGTAACACTATATAACGTTATACGTTATATGGTAATTCTATATAACGTTATACGTTATTACGAAATAGTATATATCGTTTTACGTCATATGGTAATGCTATATAACGTTATACGTTATAACGTAAAACTATATAACGTTATACGTTCTACCGTAACAATATATAACGTTATACGTTATATGGAAATACTATATAACGATATACGTTATTACGTAATAGTATATATCGTTATACGTTATAACGTAACACTATATAACGTTATACGTTATATGGTAATACTATATATCGTTATACGTTATAACGTAACAATATATAACGTTATACGTTATATGGTAATACTATATAACAATATACGTTATTACGTAATAGTATATATCGTTTTACGTTATAACGTAACAGTATATAACGTTATACGTTATATGGTAATGCTATATATCGTTATACGTTATTACGTAATAGTATATATCGTTTTACGTTATATGGTAATACTATATATCGTTATACGTTATAACGTAACAATATGTAACGTTAAACGTTATATGGAAATTCTATATAACGATATACGTTATTACGTAATAGTATATATCGTTATACGTTATAACGTAACACTATATAACGTTATACGTTATATGGTTATACTATATAACGTTATACGTTATTACGTAATAGTATATATCGTTTTACGTTATATGGTAATACTATATATCGTTATACGTTATAACGTAACAATATATAACGTTTTACGTTATATGGTAATGCGATATAACGATATACGTTATAACGTATCACTATATAACGTTATACGTTATATGGTAATACTATATAACAATATACGTTATTACGTAATAGTATATATCGTTTTACGTTATATGGTAATAGTATATATCGTTATATGTTATAACGTAACACTATATAACGTTATACGTTATATGGTAATAATATATAACGATATACGTTATTACGTAATAGTATATATCGTTATACGTTATAACGTAACAATATGTAACGTTATACGTTATATGGAAATTCTATATAACGATATACGTTATTACGTAATAGTATATATCGTTATACGTTATAACGTATCACTATATAACGTTATACGTTATATGGTAATACTATATAACAATATACGTTATTACGTAATAGTATATATCGTTTTACGATATATGGTAATGCTATATAACGTTATACGTTATACCGTAACAATATATAACGTTATACGTTATATGGAAATATTATATAACGATATACGTTAATACGTAATAGTATATATCGTTATACGTTATAACGTAACACTATATAACGTTATACGTTATATGGTAATGCTATATATCGTTATACGTTATAACGTAACAATAAATAACGTTATACGTTATATGGTAATACTATATAACAATATACGTTATTACGTAATAGTATATATCGTTTTACGTTATAATGTAACAATATATAACGTTGTACGTTATATGGTAATACTATATAACGATTTACGTTATTACGTAATAGTATATATCGTTACACGTTATAACGTAACACTATATAACGTTATACGTTATATGGTAATACTATATATCGTTATACGTTATTACGTAATAGTATATATCGTTTTACGTTATATGGTAATACTATATATCGATATACGTTATAACGTAACAATATATAACGTTATACGTTATATGGAAATACTATATAATGATATACGTTATTACGTAATAGTATATATCGTTATACGTTATAACGTAACACTATATAACGTTATACGTTATATGGTTATACTATATATCGTTATATGTTATTACGTAATAGTATATATCGTTTTACGTTATATGGTAATACTATATATCGTTATACGTTATAACGTAACAATAAATAACGTTATACGTTATATGGTAATACTATATAACAATATACGTTATTACGTAATAGTATATATCGTTTTACGTTATAACGTAACAATATATAACGTTGTACGTTATATGGTAATACTATATAACGATTTACGTTATTACGTAATAGTATATATCGTTACACGTTATAACGTAACACTATATAACGTTATACGTTATATGGTAATACTATATATCGTTATACGTTATTACGTAATAGTATATATCGTTTTACGTTATATGGTAATACTATATATCGTTATACGTTATAACGTAACAATATATAACGTTATACGTTATATGGAAATACTATATAATGATATACGTTATTACGTAATAGTATATATCGTTATACGTTATAACGTAACACTATATAACGTTATACGTTATATGGTTATACTATATATCGTTATATGTTATTACGTAATAGTATATATCGTTTTACGTTATATGGTAATACTATATATCGTTATACGTTATAACGTAACAATATATAACGTTTTACGTTATATGGTAATGCTATATAACGATATACGTTATTACGTAATAGTATATATCGTTTTACGATATATGGTAATGCTATATAACGTTATACGTTATACCGTAACAATATATAACGTTATACGTTATATGGAAATACTATATAATGATATACGTTATTACGTAATAGTATATATCGTTATACGTTATAACGTAACACTATATAACGTTATACGTTATATGGTAATGCTATATATCGTTATACGTTATAACGTAACAATAAATAACGTTATACGTTATATGGTAATACTATATAACGATATACGTTATTACGTAATAGTATATATCGTTTTACGTTATAACGTTACAATATATAACGTTGTACGTTATATGGTAATACTATATAACGATTTACGTTATTACGTAATAGTATATATCGTTACACGTTATAACGTAACACTATATAACGTTATACGTTATATGGTAATACTATATATCGTTATACGTTATTACGTAATATTATATATCGTTTTACGTTATATGGTAATACTATATATCGTTATACGTTATAACGTAACAATATATAACGTTATACGTTATATGGAAATACTATATAATGATACACGTTATTACGTAATAGTATATATCGTTATACGTTATAACGTAACACTATATAACGTTATACGTTATATGGTTATACTATATATCGTTATATGTTATTACGTAATAGTATATATCGTTTTACGTTATATGGTAATACTATATATCGTTATACGTTATAACGTAACAATATATAACGTTTTACGTTATATGGTAATGCTATATAACGATATACGTTATAACGTATCACTATATAACGTTATACGTTATATGGTTATACAATATAACAATATACGTTATTACGTAATAGTATATATCGTTTTACGTTATGTGGTAATGCTATATAACCATATACGTTATAACGTAACACTATATAACGTTATACGTTATATGGTAATGCTATATAACGTTATACGTTATAACGTAACACTATATAACGTTACACGTTATATGGTAATAGTATATATCGTTATCCGTTATAACGTAACTATATATAACGTTATAAGTTATATGGTAATACTATATAATGATATACGTTATTACGTAATAGTATATATCGTTATACGTTATAAAGTAACAATATATAACGTTATACGTTATATTGTAATACTATATAACGATATACGTTATTACGTAATAGTATATATCGTTATACGTTATAACGTAACACTATATAACGTTATACGTTATACCGTAACAATATATAACGTTATACGTTATATGGTAATACTATATATCGTTATACGTTATTACGTAATAGTATATATCGTTTTACGTTATATGGTAATACTATATGTCGTTATACGTTATAACGTAACAATATATAACGTTATACGTTATTCCGTAATAGTATATGTCGTTTTACGATATATGGTAATGCTATATAACGTTATACGTTATACCGTAGCAATATGTAACGTTATACGTTATATGGTAATACTATATATCGTTATACGTTATAACGTAACAATATATAACGCTATACGTTATATGGTAATGCTATATAACGATATACGATATTACGTAATAGTATATATCGTTTTACGTTATTACGTAATAGTATATATCGTTTTACGTTATATGGTAATACTATATATCGTTATACGTTATAACGTAACAATATATAACGTTATACGTTATATGGAAATACTATATAACGATAAACGTTATTACGTAATAGTATATATCGTTATACGTTATAACGTAACGCTATATAACGATATACGTTATATGGTAATACTATATATCGTTATACGTTATATTGTAATACTATATAACGATATACGTTATTACGTAATTGTATATATCGTTATACGTTATAACGTAACACTATATAACGTTATACGCTATATGGTAATTCTATATATCGTTATACGTTATTACGTAATAGTATATATCGTTTTACGATATATGGTAATGCTATATAACGTTATACGTTATATGGTAATGCTATATATCGTTATACGTTATACCGTAACAATATATAACGTTATACGTTATATGGTATTACTATATATCGTTATACGTTATAACGTAACAATATATAACGCTATACGCTATATGGAAATACTATATAACGATATACGTTATTACGTAATAGTATATATCGTTATACGTTATACCGTAACAATATATAACGTTATACGTTATATGGTAATACTATATATCGTTATGCGTTATAACGTAACAATATATAACGCTATACGTTATATTGTAATACTATATAACGATATACGTTATTACGTAATAGTATATATCGTTATACGTTATAACGTAACACTATATAACGTTATACGTTATACCGTAACAATATATAACGTTATACGTTATATGGTAATACTATATATCGTTATACGTTATAACGTAACAATATATAACGTTCAACGTTATATTGTAATACTATATAACGATATACGTTATTACGTAATTGTATATATCGTTATACGTTATATGGTAATACTATATATCGTTATACGTTATAACGTAACAATATATAACGTTATACGTTATTACGTAATAGTATATATCGTTTTACGATATATGGTAATGCTATATTACGTTATACGTTATTACGTAATAGTATATATCGTTATACGTTATAACGTAACACTATAGAACGTTATACGTTATATGGTAATACTATATATCGTTATACGTTATAACGTATCACTATATAACGTTATACGTTATATGGTAATACTATATAACAATATACGTTATTACGTAATAGTATATATCGTTTTACGTTATATGGTAATTCTATATAACGTTATACGTTATTACGTAATAGTATATATCGTTTTACGATATATGGTAATGCTATATAACGTTATACGTTATACCGTAACAATATATAACGTTATACGTTATACCGTAACAATATATAACGTTATACGTTATATGGAAATACTATATAACGATATACGTTATTACGTAATAGTATATATCGTTATACGTTATAACGTAACACTATATAACGTTATACGTTATATGGTAATACTATATATCGTTATACGTTATTACGTAATTGTATATAACGTTATACGTTATATTGTAATACTATATAACGATATACGTTATTACGTAATTGTATATATCGTTATACGTTATATGGTAATACTATATATCGTTATACGTTAGATCGTAACAATATATAACGTTATACGTTATTACGTAATAGTATATATCGTTTTACGATATATGGTAATGCTATATAACGTTATACGTTATTACGTGATAGTATATATCGTTATACGTTATAACGTAACACTATAGAACGTTATACGTTATATGGTAATACTATATATCGTTATACGTTATAATGTAACAATATATAACGTTATACGTTATATTGTAATACTATATAACGATATACGTTATTACGTAATTCTATATATCGTTATACGTTATATGGTAATACTATATATCGTTATACGTTATAACGTAACAATATATAACGTTATACGTTATTACGTAATAGTATATATCGTTTTACGATATATGGTAATGCTATATAACGTTATACGTTATACCGTAACAATATATAACGTTATACGTTACATGGTAATACTATATATCGTTATACGTTATAACGTAACAATATATAACGCTATACGTTATATGGTAATACTATATAACGATATACGTTATTACGTAATAGTATATATCGTTATACGTTATAACGTAACACTATAGAACGTTATACTTTATATGGTAATACTATATATCGTTATACGTTATAATGTAACAATATATAACGTTATACGTTATATTGTAATACTATATAACGATATACGTTATTACGTAATTGTATATATCGTTATACGTTATATGGTAATACTATATATCGTTATACGTTATAACGTAACAATATATAACGTTATACGTTATTACGTAATAGTATATATCGTTTTACGATATATGGTAATGCTATATAACGTTATACGTTATACCGTAACAATATATAACGTTATACGTTATATGGTAATACTATATATCGTTATACGTTATAACGTAACAATATATAACGCTATACGTTATATGGTAATACTATATAACGATATACGTTATTACGTAATAGTATATATCGTTATACGTTATAACGTAACACTATAGAACGTTATACGTTATATGGTAATACTACATATCGTTATACGTTACAATGTAACAATATATAACGTTATACGTTATATTGTAATACTATATAACGATATACGTTATTACGTAATTGTATATATCGTTATACGTTATAACGTAACACTATATAACGTTATACGTTATATGGTAATTCTATATAACGTTATACGTTATTACGTAATAGTATATATCGTTTTACGATATATGGTAATGCTATATAACGTTATACGTTATATGGTAATACTATATATCGTTATACGTTATACCGTAACAATATATAACGTTATACGTTATATGGTATTACTATATATCGTTATACGTTATAACGTAACAATATATAACGCTATACGCTATATGGAAATAGTATATATCGTTATACGTTATAACGTAACTATATATAACGTTATACCTTATATGGTAATACTATATAACGATATACGTTATTACGTAATAGTATATACCGTTATACGTTATAACGTAACAATATATAACGTTATACGTTATATTGTTATACTATATAACGATATACGTTATTACGTAATAGTATATATCGTTATACGTTATAACGTAACACTATATAACGTTATACGTTATACCGTAACAATATATAACGTTATACGTTATATGGTAATACTATATATCGTTATACGTTATAACGTAACAATATATAACTCTATACGTTATATGGTAATACTATATAACGATATACGATATTACGTAATAGTATATATCGTTTTACGTTATTACGTAATAGTATATAATGTTATACTTTATATGGTAATACTATATAACGTTATATGTTATAACGTATCACTATATAACGTTATACGTTATATGGTAATACTATATAACAATATACGTTATTACGTAATAGTATATATCGTTTTACGTTATATGGTAATTCTATATAACGTTATACGTTATTACGTAATAGTATATATCGTTTTGCGATATATGGTAATGCTATATAACGTTATACGTTATACCGTAACAATATATAACGTTATACGTTATATGGAAATACTATATAACGATATACGTTATTACGTAATAGTATATATCGTTATACGTTATAACGTAACACTATATAACGTTATACGTTATATGGTAATACTATATATCGTTATACGTTATAACGTAACAATATATAACGTTATACGTTATATGGTAATACTATATGACAATATACGTTATTACGTAATAGTATATATCGTTTTACGTTATAACGTAACAATATATAACGTTATACGTTATATGGTAATACTATATAACGATTTACGTTATTACGTAATAGTATATATCGTTACACGTTATAGCGTAACACTATATAACGTTATACGTTATATGGTAATACTATATATCGTTATACGTTATTACGTAATAGTATATATCGTTTTACGTTATATGGTAATACTATATATCGTTATACGTTATAACGTAACAATATGTAACGTTAAACGTTATATGGAAATTCTATATAACGATATACGTTATTACGTAATAGTATATATCGTTATACGTTATAACGTAACACTATATAACGTTATACGTTATATGGTTATACTATATAACGTTATACGTTATTACGTAATAGTATATATCGTTTTACGTTATATGGTAATACTATATATCGTTATACGTTATAACGTAACAATATATAACGTTTTACGTTGTATGGTAATGCGATATAACGATATACGTTATAACGTATCACTATATAACGTTATACGTTATATGGTAATACTATATAACAATATACGTTATTACGTAATAGTATATATCGTTTTACGTTATATGGTAATAGTATATATCGTTATACGTTATAACGTAACACTATATAACGTTATACGTTATATGGTAATAATATATAACGATATACGTTATTACGTAATAGTATATATCGTTATACGTTATAACGTAACAACATGTAACGTTGTACGTTATATGGAAATTCTATATAACGATATACGTTATTACGTAATAGTATATATCGTTATACGTTATAACGTATTACTATATAACGTTATACGTTATATGGTAATACTATATAACAATATACGTTATTACGTAATAGTATATATCGTTTTACGATATATGGTAATGCTATATAACGTTATACGTTATACCGTAACAATATATAACGTTATACGTTATACCGTAACAATATATAACGTTATACGTTATATGGAAATACTATATAACGATATTCGTTATTACGTAATAGTATATATCGTTATACGTTATAACGTAACACTATATAACGTTATACGTTATATGGTAATGCTATATATCGTTATACGTTATAACGTAACAATAAATAACGTTATACGTTATATGGTAATACTATATAACAATATACGTTATTACGTAATAGTATATATCGTTTTACGTTATATGGTAATACTATATATCGTTATACGTTATAACGTAACAATATATAACGTTATACGTTATATGGAAATACTATATAACGATATACGTTATTACGTAATAGTATATATCGTTATACGTTATAACGTAACACTATATAACGTTATACGTTATATGGTAATACTATATATCGTTATACGTTATAACGTAACAATATATAACGTTATACGTTATATGGTAATACTATATAACAATATACGTTATTACGTAATAGTATATATCGTTTTACGTTATATGGTAATGCTATATAACGATATACGTTATAACGTATCACTATATAACGTTATACGTTATATGGTAATACTATATAACAATATACGTTATTACGTAATAGTATATATCGTTTTACGTTATATGGTAATGCTATATAACGATATACGTTATAACGTAACACTATATAACTTTATACGTTATATGGTAATTCTATATAACATTATACATTATTACGTAATAGTATATATCGTTATACGTTATAACGTAACAATATATAACGTTATACGTTCTACCGTAACAATATATAACGTTATACGTTATATGGAAATACTATATAACGATATACGTTATTACGTAATAGTATATATCGTTATACGTTATAACGTAACACTATATAACGTTATACGATATATGGTAATACTATATATCGTTATACGTTATAACGTAACAATATATAACGTTATACGTTATATGGTAATACTATATAACAATATACGTTATTACGTAATAGTATATATCGTTTTACGTTATAACGTAACAATATATAACGTTATACGTTATATGGTAATACTATATAACGATTTACGTTATTACGTAATAGTATATATCGTTACACGTTATAACGTAACACTATAGAACGTTATACGTTATATGGTAATACTACATATCGTTATACGTTACAATGTAACAATATATAACGTTATACGTTATATTGTAATACTATATAACGATATACGTTATTACGTAATTGTATATATCGTTATACGTTATAACGTAACACTATATAACGTTATACGTTATATGGTAATTCTATATAACGTTATACGTTATTACGTAATAGTATATATCGTTTTACGATATATGGTAATGCTATATAACGTTATACGTTATATGGTAATACTATATATCGTTATACGTTATACCGTAACAATATATAACGTTATACGTTATATGGTATTACTATATATCGTTATACGTTATAACGTAACAATATATAACGCTATACGCTATATGGAAATAGTATATATCGTTATACGTTATAACGTAACTATATATAACGTTATACCTTATATGGTAATACTATATAACGATATACGTTATTACGTAATAGTATATACCGTTATACGTTATAACGTAACAATATATAACGTTATACGTTATATTGTTATACTATATAACGATATACGTTATTACGTAATAGTATATATCGTTATACGTTATAACGTAACACTATATAACGTTATACGTTATACCGTAACAATATATAACGTTATACGTTATATGGTAATACTATATATCGTTATACGTTATAACGTAACAATATATAACTCTATACGTTATATGGTAATACTATATAACGATATACGATATTACGTAATAGTATATATCGTTTTACGTTATTACGTAATAGTATATAATGTTATACTTTATATGGTAATACTATATAACGTTATATGTTATAACGTATCACTATATAACGTTATACGTTATATGGTAATACTATATAACAATATACGTTATTACGTAATAGTATATATCGTTTTACGTTATATGGTAATTCTATATAACGTTATACGTTATTACGTAATAGTATATATCGTTTTGCGATATATGGTAATGCTATATAACGTTATACGTTATACCGTAACAATATATAACGTTATACGTTATATGGAAATACTATATAACGATATACGTTATTACGTAATAGTATATATCGTTATACGTTATAACGTAACACTATATAACGTTATACGTTATATGGTAATACTATATATCGTTATACGTTATAACGTAACAATATATAACGTTATACGTTATATGGTAATACTATATGACAATATACGTTATTACGTAATAGTATATATCGTTTTACGTTATAACGTAACAATATATAACGTTATACGTTATATGGTAATACTATATAACGATTTACGTTATTACGTAATAGTATATATCGTTACACGTTATAGCGTAACACTATATAACGTTATACGTTATATGGTAATACTATATATCGTTATACGTTATTACGTAATAGTATATATCGTTTTACGTTATATGGTAATACTATATATCGTTATACGTTATAACGTAACAATATGTAACGTTAAACGTTATATGGAAATTCTATATAACGATATACGTTATTACGTAATAGTATATATCGTTATACGTTATAACGTAACACTATATAACGTTATACGTTATATGGTTATACTATATAACGTTATACGTTATTACGTAATAGTATATATCGTTTTACGTTATATGGTAATACTATATATCGTTATACGTTATAACGTAACAATATATAACGTTTTACGTTGTATGGTAATGCGATATAACGATATACGTTATAACGTATCACTATATAACGTTATACGTTATATGGTAATACTATATAACAATATACGTTATTACGTAATAGTATATATCGTTTTACGTTATATGGTAATAGTATATATCGTTATACGTTATAACGTAACACTATATAACGTTATACGTTATATGGTAATAATATATAACGATATACGTTATTACGTAATAGTATATATCGTTATACGTTATAACGTAACAACATGTAACGTTGTACGTTATATGGAAATTCTATATAACGATATACGTTATTACGTAATAGTATATATCGTTATACGTTATAACGTATTACTATATAACGTTATACGTTATATGGTAATACTATATAACAATATACGTTATTACGTAATAGTATATATCGTTTTACGATATATGGTAATGCTATATAACGTTATACGTTATACCGTAACAATATATAACGTTATACGTTATACCGTAACAATATATAACGTTATACGTTATATGGAAATACTATATAACGATATTCGTTATTACGTAATAGTATATATCGTTATACGTTATAACGTAACACTATATAACGTTATACGTTATATGGTAATGCTATATATCGTTATACGTTATAACGTAACAATAAATAACGTTATACGTTATATGGTAATACTATATAACAATATACGTTATTACGTAATAGTATATATCGTTTTACGTTATATGGTAATACTATATATCGTTATACGTTATAACGTAACAATATATAACGTTATACGTTATATGGAAATACTATATAACGATATACGTTATTACGTAATAGTATATATCGTTATACGTTATAACGTAACACTATATAACGTTATACGTTATATGGTAATACTATATATCGTTATACGTTATAACGTAACAATATATAACGTTATACGTTATATGGTAATACTATATAACAATATACGTTATTACGTAATAGTATATATCGTTTTACGTTATATGGTAATGCTATATAACGATATACGTTATAACGTATCACTATATAACGTTATACGTTATATGGTAATACTATATAACAATATACGTTATTACGTAATAGTATATATCGTTTTACGTTATATGGTAATGCTATATAACGATATACGTTATAACGTAACACTATATAACTTTATACGTTATATGGTAATTCTATATAACATTATACATTATTACGTAATAGTATATATCGTTATACGTTATAACGTAACAATATATAACGTTATACGTTCTACCGTAACAATATATAACGTTATACGTTATATGGAAATACTATATAACGATATACGTTATTACGTAATAGTATATATCGTTATACGTTATAACGTAACACTATATAACGTTATACGATATATGGTAATACTATATATCGTTATACGTTATAACGTAACAATATATAACGTTATACGTTATATGGTAATACTATATAACAATATACGTTATTACGTAATAGTATATATCGTTTTACGTTATAACGTAACAATATATAACGTTATACGTTATATGGTAATACTATATAACGATTTACGTTATTACGTAATAGTATATATCGTTACACGTTATAACGTAACACTATATAACGTTATACGTTATATGGTAATACTATATATCGTTATACGTTATTACGTAATAGTATATATCGTTTTACGTTATATGGTAATACTATATATCGTTATACGTTATAACGTAACAATATGTAACGTTAAACGTTATGTGGAAATTCTATATAACGATATACGTTATTACGTAATATTATATATCGTTATACGTTATAACGTAACACTATATAACGTTATACGTTATATGGTTATACTATATAACGTTATACGTTATTACGTAATAGTATATATCGTTTTACGTTATATGGTAATACTATATATCGTTATACGTTATAACGTAACAATATATAACGTTTTACGTTATATGGTAATGCGATATAACGATATACGTTATAACGTATCACTATATAACGTTATACGTTATATGGTAATACTATATAACAATATACGTTATTACGTAATAGTATATATCGTTTTACGTTATATGGTAATAGTATATATCGTTATATGTTATAACGTAACACTATATAACGTTATACGTTATATGGTAATAATATATAACGATATACGTTATTACGTAATAGTATATATCGTTATACGTTATAACGTAACAATATGTAACGTTATACGTTATATGGAAATTCTATATAACGATATACGTTATTACGTAATAGTATATATCGTTATACGTTATAACGTATCACTATATAACGTTATACGTTATATGGTAATACTATATAACAATATACGTTATTACGTAATAGTATATATCGTTTTACGATATATGGTAATGCTATATAACGTTATACGTTATACCGTAACAATATATAACGTTATACGTTATACCGTAACAATATATAACGTTATACGTTATATGGAAATACTATATAACGATATACGTTATTACGTAATAGTATATATCGTTATACGTTATAACGTAACACTATATAACGTTATACGTTATATGGTAATGCTATATATCGTTATACGTTATAACGTAACAATAAATAACGTTATACGTTATATGGTAATACTATATAACAATATACGTTATTACGTAATAGTATATATCGTTTTACGATATATGGTAATGCTATATAACGTTATACGTTATTACGTAATAGTATATATCGTTATACGTTATAACGTAACACTATAGAACGTTATACGTTATATGGTAATACTATATATCGTTATACGTTATAATGTAACAATATATAACGTTATACGTTATATTGTAATACTATATAACGATATACGTTATTACGTAATTCTATATATCGTTATACGTTATATGGTAATACTATATATCGTTATACGTTATAACGTAACAATATATAACGTTATACGTTATTACGTAATAGTATATATCGTTTTACGATATATGGTAATGCTATATAACGTTATACGTTATACCGTAACAATATATAACGTTATACGTTACATGGTAATACTATATATCGTTATACGTTATAACGTAACAATATATAACGCTATACGTTATATGGTAATACTATATAACGATATACGTTATTACGTAATAGTATATATCGTTATACGTTATAACGTAACACTATAGAACGTTATACTTTATATGGTAATACTATATATCGTTATACGTTATAATGTAACAATATATAACGTTATACGTTATATTGTAATACTATATAACGATATACGTTATTACGTAATTGTATATATCGTTATACGTTATATGGTAATACTATATATCGTTATACGTTATAACGTAACAATATATAACGTTATACGTTATTACGTAATAGTATATATCGTTTTACGATATATGGTAATGCTATATAACGTTATACGTTATACCGTAACAATATATAACGTTATACGTTATATGGTAATACTATATATCGTTATACGTTATAACGTAACAATATATAACGCTATACGTTATATGGTAATACTATATAACGATATACGTTATTACGTAATAGTATATATCGTTATACGTTATAACGTAACACTATAGAACGTTATACGTTATATGGTAATACTACATATCGTTATACGTTACAATGTAACAATATATAACGTTATACGTTATATTGTAATACTATATAACGATATACGTTATTACGTAATTGTATATATCGTTATACGTTATAACGTAACACTATATAACGTTATACGTTATATGGTAATTCTATACAACGTTATACGTTATTACGTAATAGTATATATCGTTTTACGATATATGGTAATGCTATATAACGTTATACGTTATATGGTAATACTATATATCGTTATACGTTATACCGTAACAATATATAACGTTATACGTTATATGGTATTACTATATATCGTTATACGTTATAACGTAACAATATATAACGCTATACGCTATATGGAAATAGTATATATCGTTATACGTTATAACGTAACTATATATAACGTTATACCTTATATGGTAATACTATATAACGATATACGTTATTACGTAATAGTATATACCGTTATACGTTATAACGTAACAATATATAACGTTATACGTTATATTGTTATACTATATAACGATATACGTTATTACGTAATAGTATATATCGTTATACGTTATAACGTAACACTATATAACGTTATACGTTATACCGTAACAATATATAACGTTATACGTTATATGGTAATACTATATATCGTTATACGTTATAACGTAACAATATATAACTCTATACGTTATATGGTAATACTATATAACGATATACGATATTACGTAATAGTATATATCGTTTTACGTTATTACGTAATAGTATATAATGTTATACTTTATATGGTAATACTATATAACGTTATATGTTATAACGTATCACTATATAACGTTATACGTTATATGGTAATACTATATAACAATATACGTTATTACGTAATAGTATATATCGTTTTACGTTATATGGTAATTCTATATAACGTTATACGTTATTACGTAATAGTATATATCGTTTTGCGATATATGGTAATGCTATATAACGTTATACGTTATACCGTAACAATATATAACGTTATACGTTATACAGTAACAATATATAACGTTATACGTTATATGGAAATACTATATAACGATATACGTTATTACGTAATAGTATATATCGTTATACGTTATAACGTAACACTATATAACGTTATACGTTATATGGTAATACTATATATCGTTATACGTTATAACGTAACAATATATAACGTTATACGTTATATGGTAATACTATATGACAATATACGTTATTACGTAATAGTATATATCGTTTTACGTTATAACGTAACAATATATAACGTTATACGTTATATGGTAATACTATATAACGATTTACGTTATTACGTAATAGTATATATCGTTACACGTTATAGCGTAACACTATATAACGTTATACGTTATATGGTAATACTATATATCGTTATACGTTATTACGTAATAGTATATATCGTTTTACGTTATATGGTAATACTATATATCGTTATACGTTATAACGTAACAGTATGTAACGTTAAACGTTATATGGAAATTCTATATAACGATATACGTTATTACGTAATAGTATATATCGTTATACGTTATAACGTAACACTATATAACGTTATACGTTATATGGTTATACTATATAACGTTATACGTTATTACGTAATAGTATATATCGTTTTACGTTATATGGTAATACTATATATCGTTATACGTTATAACGTAACAATATATAACGTTTTACGTTGTATGGTAATGCGATATAACGATATACGTTATAACGTATCACTATATAACGTTATACGTTATATGGTAATACTATATAACAATATACGTTATTACGTAATAGTATATATCGTTTTACGTTATATGGTAATAGTATATATCGTTATACGTTATAACGTAACACTATATAACGTTATACGTTATATGGTAATAATATATAACGATATACGTTATTACGTAATAGTATATATCGTTATACGTTATAACGTAACAACATGTAACGTTGTACGTTATATAGAAATTCTATATAACGATATACGTTATTACGTAATAGTATATATCGTTATACGTTATAACGTATTACTATATAACGTTATACGCTATATGGTAATACTATATAACAATATACGTTATTACGTAATAGTATATATCGTTTTACGATATATGGTAATGCTATATAACAATATACGTTATTACGTAATAGTATATATCGTTTTACGTTATATGGTAATACTATATATCGTTATACGTTATAACGTAACAATATATAACGTTATACGTTATATGGAAATACTATATAACGATATACGTTATTACGTAATAGTATATATCGTTATACGTTATAACGTAACACTATATAACGTTATACGTTATATGGTAATACTATATAACAATATACGTTATTACGTAATAGTATATATCGTTTTACGTTATATGGTAATACTATATATCGTTATACGTTATAACGTAACAATATATAACGTTATACGTTATATGGAAATACTATATAACGATATACGTTATTACGTAATAGTATATATCGTTATACGTTATAACGTAACACTATATAACGTTATACGTTATATGGTAATACTATATATCGTTATACGTTATAACGTAACAATATATAACGTTATACGTTATATGGTAATACTATATAACAATATACGTTATTACGTAATAGTATATATCGTTTTACGTTATATGGTAATGCTATATGACGATATACGTTATAACGTATCACTATATAACGTTATACGTTATATGGTAATACTATATAACAATATACGTTATTACGTAATAGTATATATCGTTTTACGTTATATGGTAATGCTATATAACGATATACGTTATAACGTAACACTATATAACTTTATACGTTATATGGTAATTCTATATAACATTATACATTATTACGTAATAGTATATATCGTTATACGTTATAACGTAACAATATATAACGTTATACGTTATATGGTAATACTATATAACAATATACGTTATTACGTAATAGTATATATCGTTTTACGTTATGTGGTAATGCTATATAACGATATACGTTATAACGTAACACTATATAACGTTATACGTTATATGGTAATACTATATATCGTTATACGTTATAACGTAGCAATATAAAACGTTACACGTTATATGGTAATACTAGTTAACGATATACGTTATTACGTAATAGTATATATCGTTATACGTTATAACGTAACACTATATAACGTTATACGTTATATGGTAATTCTATATAACGTTATACGTTATTACGAAATAGTATATATCGTTTTACGTCATATGGTAATGCTATATAACGTTATACGTTATAACGTAAAACTATATAACGTTATACGTTCTACCGTAACAATATATAACGTTATACGTTATATGGAAATACTATATAACGATATACGTTATTACGTAATAGTATATATCGTTATACGTTATAACGTAACACTATATAACGTTATACGATATATGGTAATACTATATATCGTTATACGTTATAACGTAACAATATATAACGTTATACGTTATATGGTAATACTATATAACAATATACGTTATTACGTAATAGTATATATCGTTTTACGTTATAACGTAACAATATATAACGTTATACGTTATATGGTAATACTATATAACGATTTACGTTATTACGTAATAGTATATATCGTTACACGTTATAACGTAACACTATATAACGTTATACGTTATATGGTAATACTATATATCGTTATACGTTATTACGTAATAGTATATATCGTTTTACGTTATATGGTAATACTATATATCGTTATACGTTATAACGTAACAATATGTAACGTTAAACGTTATGTGGAAATTCTATATAACGATATACGTTATTACGTAATATTATATATCGTTATACGTTATAACGTAACACTATATAACGTTATACGTTATATGGTTATACTATATAACGTTATACGTTATTACGTAATAGTATATATCGTTTTACGTTATATGGTAATACTATATATCGTTATACGTTATAACGTAACAATATATAACGTTTTACGTTATATGGTAATGCGATATAACGATATACGTTATAACGTATCACTATATAACGTTATACGTTATATGGTAATACTATATAACAATATACGTTATTACGTAATAGTATATATCGTTTTACGTTATATGGTAATAGTATATATCGTTATATGTTATAACGTAACACTATATAACGTTATACGTTATATGGTAATAATATATAACGATATACGTTATTACGTAATAGTATATATCGTTATACGTTATAACGTAACAATATGTAACGTTATACGTTATATGGAAATTCTATATAACGATATACGTTATTACGTAATAGTATATATCGTTATACGTTATAACGTATCACTATATAACGTTATACGTTATATGGTAATACTATATAACAATATACGTTATTACGTAATAGTATATATCGTTTTACGATATATGGTAATGCTATATAACGTTATACGTTATACCGTAACAATATATAACGTTATACGTTATACCGTAACAATATATAACGTTATACGTTATATGGAAATACTATATAACGATATACGTTATTACGTAATAGTATATATCGTTATACGTTATAACGTAACACTATATAACGTTATACGTTATATGGTAATGCTATATATCGTTATACGTTATAACGTAACAATAAATAACGTTATACGTTATATGGTAATACTATATAACAATATACGTTATTACGTAATAGTATATATCGTTTTACGTTATAACGTAACAATATATAACGTTGTACGTTATATGGTAATACTATATAACGATTTACGTTATTACGTAATAGTATATATCGTTTTACGTTATTACGTAATAGTATATATCGTTATACGTTATAACGTAACACTATATAACGTTATACGTTATATGGTAATGCTATATAACGTTATACGTTATAACGTAAAACTATATAACGTTATACGTTATACCGTAACAATATATAACGTTATACGTTATATTGTAATACTATATAACGATATACGTTATTACGTAATGGTATATATCGTTATACGTAATAACGTAACACTATATAACGTTATACGTTATACCGTAACAATATATAACGTTATACGTTATATGGTAGTACTATATATCGTTATACGTTATAACGTAACAATATATAACGCTATACGTTATATGGTAATACTATATAACGATATACGATATTACGTAATAGTATATATCGTTTTACGTTATAACGTAACAATATATAACGCTATACGTTATATGGTAATACTATATAACGATATACGATATTACGTAATAGTATATATCGTTTTACGTTATTACGTAATAGTATATATCGTTATACGTTATAACGTAACACTATATAACGTTATACGTTATATGGTAATTCTATATAACGTTATACGTTATTACGTAATATTATATAACGTTATACGTTATATGGTAATACTATATATCGTTATACGTTATTACGTAACAATATATAGCGCTATACGTTATATGGTAATACTATATAACGATATACGATATTACGTAATAGTATATATCGTCATACGTTATTACGTAATAGTATATAATGTTATACTTTATATGGTAATACTATATAACGTTATACGTTATATGGTAATACTATATAACAATATACGTTATTACGTAATAGTATATATCGTTTTACGTTATATGGTAATACCATATATCGTTATACGTTATAACGTAACAATATATAACGTTATACGTTATATGGAAATACTATATAACGATATACGTTATTACGTAATAGTATATATCGTTATACGTTATAACGTAGCACTATATAACGTTATACGTTATATGGTAATAATATATAACGATATACGTTATTACGTAATAGTATATATCGTTATACGTTATAACGTAACACTATATAACGTTATACGTTATATGGTAATTCTATATAACGATATACGTTATTACCAAATAGTATATATCGTGTTACGTTATATGGTAATGCTATATAACGTTATACGTTATAACGTAACACTATATAACGTTATACGTTATATGGTAATAGTATATATCGTTTTACGTTATAACGTAACTATATATAACGTTATACCTTATATGGTAATACTATATAACGATATACGTTATTACGTAATAGTATATATCGTTATACGTTATAACGTAACAATATATAACGTTATACGTTATATTGTAATACTATATAACGATATACGTTATTACGTAATAGTATATATCGTTATACGTTATAACGTAACACTATATAACGTTATACGTTATACCGTAACAATATATAACGTTATACGTTATATGGTAATACTATATAACGTTATATGTTATAACGTATCACTATATAACGTTATACGTTATATGGTAATACTATATAGCAATATACGTTATTACGTAATAGTATATATCGTTTTACGTTATATGGTAACACTATATATCGTTATACGTTATAACGTAACAATATGTAACGTTATACGTTATATGGAAATACTATATAACGATATACGTTAATACGTAATAGTATATATCGTTATACGTTATAACGTAACACTATATAACGTTATACGTTATATGGTAAGACTATATAGCGTTATACGTTATATTGTAATACTATATAACGATATACGTTATTACGTAATTGTATATATCGTTATACGTTATAACGTAACACTATATAACGTTATACGTTATATGGTAATACTATATATCGTTATACGTTATTACGTAATAGTAAATATCGTTTTACGTTATATGGTAATACTATATATCGTTATACGTTATAACGTAACAATATATAACGTTATACGTTATATGGAAATACTATATAACGATATACGTTATTACGTAATAGTATATATCGTTATACGTTATAACGTAACACTATATAACGTTATACGTTATATGGTAATACTATATATCGTTATACGTTATTACGTAATAGTATATATCGTTTTACGTTATATGGTAATACTATATATCGTTATACGTTAAAGCGTAACAGTATATAACGTTATACGTTATATGGAAATACTATATAACGATATACGTTATTACGTAATAGTATATATCGTTATACGTTATAACGTAACACTATATAACGTTATACGTTATATGGTAATGCTATATATCGTTATACGTTATAACGTAACAATAAATAACGTTATACGTTATATGGTAATACTATATAACAATATACGTTATTACGTAATAGTATATATCGTTTTACGTTATATGGTAATGCTATATAACGATATACGTTATAACGTATCACTATATAACGTTATACGTTATATGGTAATACTATATAACAATATACGTTATTACGTAATAGTATATATCGTTATACGTTATAACGTAACAATATGTAACGTTATACGTTATATGGAAATTCTATATAACGATATACGTTATTACGTAATAGTATATATCGTTATACGTTATAACGTATCACTATATAACGTTATACGTTATATGGTAATACTATATAACGATTTACGTTATTACGTAATAGTATATATCGTTACACGTTATAACGTAACACTATATAACGTTATACGTTATATGGTAATGCTATATATCGTTATACGTTATAACGTAACAATAAATAACGTTATACGTTATATGGTAATGCTATATAACGTTATACGTTATAACGTAAAACTATATAACGTTATACGTTATACCGTAACAATATATAACGTTATACGTTATATTGTAATACTATATAACGATATACGTTATTACGTAATGGTATATATCGTTATACGTTATAACGTAACACTATATAACGTTATACGTTATACCGTAACAATATATAACGTTATACGTTATATGGTAGTACTATATATCGTTATACGTTATAACGTAACAATATATAACGCTATACGTTATATGGTTATACTATATAACGATATACGATATTACGTAATAGTATATATCGTTTTACGTTATAACGTAACAATATATAACGCTATACGTTATATGGTAATACTATATAACGATATACGATATTACGTAATAGTATATATCGTTTTACGTTATTACGTAATAGTATATATCGTTATACGTTATAACGTAACACTATATAACGTTATACGTTATATGGTAATTCTATATAACGTTATACGTTATTACGTAATATTATATAACGTTATACGTTATATGGTAATACTATATATCGTTATACGTTATTACGTAACAATATATAGCGCTATACGTAATATGGTAATACTATATAACGATATACGATATTACGTAATAGTATATATCGTCATACGTTATTACGTAATAGTATATAATGTTATACTTTATATGGTAATACTATATAACGTTATACGTTATATGGTAATACTATATAACAATATACGTTATTACGTAATAGTATATATCGTTTTACGTTATATGGTAATACCATATATCGTTATACGTTATAACGTAACAATATATAACGTTATACGTTATATGGAAATACTATATAACGATATACGTTATTACGTAATAGTATATATCGTTATACGTTATAACGTAGCACTATATAACGTTATACGTTATATGGTAATAATATATAACGATATACGTTATTACGTAATGGTATATATCGTTATACGTTATAACGTAACACTATATAACGTTATACGTTATATGGTAATTCTATATAACGTTATACGTTATTACCTAATAGTATATATCGTGTTACGTTATATGGTAATGCTATATAACGTTATACGTTATAACGTAACACTATATAACGTTATACGTTATATGGTAATAGTATATATCGTTATACGTTATAACGTAACTATATATAACGTTATACCTTATATGGTAATACTATATAACGATATACGTTATTACGTAATAGTATATATCGTTATACGTTATAACGTAACAATATATAACGTTATACGTTATATTGTAATACTATATAACGATATACGTTATTACGTAATAGTATATATCGTTATACGTTATAACGTAACACTATATAACGTTATACGTTATACCGTAACAATATATAACGTTATACGTTATATGGTAATACTATATAACGTTATATGTTATAACGTATCACTATATAACGTTATACGTTATATGGTAATACTATATAGCAATATACGTTATTACGTCATAGTATATATCGTTTTACGTTATATGGTAATACTATATATCGTTATACGTTATAACGTAACAATATGTAACGTTATACGTTATATGGAAATACTATATAACGATATACGTTATTACGTAATAGTATATATCGTTATACGTTATAACGTAACACTATATAACGTTATACGTTATATGGTAAGACTATATAGCGTTATACGTTATATTGTAATACTATATAACGATATACGTTATTACGTAATTGTATATATCGTTATACGTTATAACGTAACACTATATAACGTTATACGTTATATGGTAATTCTATACAACGTTATACGTTATTACGTAATAGTATATATCGTTTTACGATATATGGTAATGCTATATAACGTTATACGTTATACCGTAACAATACATAACGTTATACGTTATATGGTATTACTATATATCGTTATACGTTATAACGTAACACTATATAACGTTATACGTTATATGGTAATACTATATATCGTTATACGTTATTACGTAATAGTAAATATCGTTTTACGTTATATGGTAATACTATATATCGTTATACGTTATAACGTAACAATATATAACGTTATACGTTATATGGAAATACTATATAACGATATACGTTATTACGTAATAGTATATATCGTTATACGTTATAACGTAACACTATATAACGTTATACGTTATATGGTAATACTATATATCGTTATACGTTATTACGTAATAGTATATATCGTTTTACGTTATATGGTAATACTATATATCGTTATACGTTATAACGTAACAGTATATAACGTTATACGTTATATGGAAATACTATATAACGATATACGTTATTACGTAATAGTATATATCGTTATACGTTATAACGTAACACTATATAACGTTATACGTTATATGGTAATACTATATATCGTTATACGTTATAACGTAACAATATATAACGTTATACGTTATATGGTAATACTATATAACAATATACGTTATTACGTAATAGTATATATCGTTTTACGTTATATGGTAATGCTATATAACGATATACGTTATAACGTATCACTATATAACGTTATACGTTATATGGTAATACTATATAACAATATACGTTATTACGTAATAGTATATATCGTTTTACGTTATATGGTAATGCTATATAACGATATACGTTATAACGTAACACTATATAACTTTATACGTTATATGGTAATTCTATATAACATTATACATTATTACGTAATAGTATATATCGTTATACGTTATAACGTAACAATATATAACGTTATACGTTATATGGTAATACTATATAACAATATACGTTATTACGTAATAGTATATATCGTTTTACGTTATGTGGTAATGCTATATAACGATATACGTTATAACGTAACACTATATAACGTTATACGTTATATGGTAATACTATATATCGTTATACGTTATAACGTAGCAATATAAAACGTTATACGTTATATGGTAATACTAGATAACGATATACGTTATTACGTAATAGTATATATCGTTATACGTTATAACGTA
Source organism: Bombus affinis (assembly GCF_024516045.1). Taxonomy (NCBI): domain Eukaryota; kingdom Metazoa; phylum Arthropoda; class Insecta; order Hymenoptera; family Apidae; genus Bombus; species Bombus affinis. Next base: position 3,596,913 of record NC_066350.1, on the reverse strand, counting down.
ACACTATATAACGTTATACGTTATATGGTAATTCTATATAACGTTATACGTTATTACGAAATAGTATATATCGTTTTACGTCATATGGTAATGCTATATAACGTTATACGTTATAACGTAAAACTATATAACGTTATACGTTCTACCGTAACAATATATAACGTTATACGTTATATGGAAATACTATATAACGATATACGTTATTACGAAATAGTATATATCGTTATACGTTATAACGTAACACTATATAACGTTATACGTTATATGGTAATACTATATATCGTTATACGTTATAACGTAACAATATATAACGTTATACGTTATATGGTAATACTATATAACAATATACGTTATTACGTAATAGTATATATCGTTTTACGTTATAACGTAACAATATATAACGTTATACGTGATATGGTAATACTATATAACGATTTACGTTATTACGTAATAGTATATATCGTTACAAGTTATAACGTAACACTATATAACGTTATACGTTATATGGTAATACTATATATCGTTATACGTTATTACGTAATAGTATATATCGTTTTACGTTATATGGTAATACTATATATCGTTATACGTTATAACGTAACAATATGTAACGTTAAACGTTATATGGAAATTCTATATAACGATATACGTTATTATGTAATAGTATATATCGTTATACGTTATAACGTAACACTATATAACGTTATACGTTATATGGTAATAATATATAACGATATACGTTATTACGTAATAGTATATATCGTTATACGTTATAACGTAACAACATGTAACGTTATACGTTATATGGAAATTCTATATAACGATATACGTTATTACGTAATAGTATATATCGTTATACGTTATAACGTATCACTATATAACGTTATACGTTATATGGTAATACTATATAACAATATACGTTATTACGTAATAGTATATATCGTTTTACGATATATGGTAATGCTATATAACGTTATACGTTATACCGTAACAATATATAACGTTATACGTAATACCGTAACAATATATAACGTTATACGTTATATGGAAATACTATATAACGATATACGTTATTACGTAATAGTATATATCGTTATACGTTATAACGTAACACTATATAACGTTATACGTTATATGGTAATGCTATATATCGTTATACGTTATAACGTAACAATAAATAACGTTATACGTTATATGGTAATACTATATAACAATATACGTTATTACGTAATAGTATATATCGTTTTACGTTATATGGTAATACTATATATCGTTATACGTTATAACGTAACAATATATAACGTTATACGTTATATGGAAATACTATATAACGATATACGTTATTACGTAATAGTGTATATCGTTATACGTTATAACGTAACACTATATAACGTTATACGTTATATGGTAATACTATATATCGTTATACGTTATAACGTAACAATATATAACGTTATACGTTATATGGTAATACTATATAACAATATACGTTATTACGTAATAGTATATATCGTTTTACGTTATATGGTAATGCTATATAACGATATACGTTATAACGTGTCACTATATAACGTTATACGTTATATGGTAATACTATATAACAATATACGTTATTACGTAATAGTATATATCGTTTTACGTTATATGGTAATGCTATATAACGATATACGTTATAACGTAACACTATATAACTTTATACGTTATATGGTAATTCTATATAACATTATACATTATTACGTAATAGTATATATCGTTATACGTTATAACGTAACAATATATAACGTTATACGTTATCTGGTAATACTATATAACAATATACGTTATTACGTAATAGTATATATCGTTTTACGTTATGTGGTAATGCTATATAACGATATACGTTATAACGTAACACTATATAACGTTATACGTTATATGGTAATACTATATATCGTTATACGTTATACCGTAGCAATATAAAACGTTATACGTTATATGGTAATACTAGATAACGATATACGTTATTACGTAATAGTATATATCGTTATACGTTATAACGTAACACTATATAACGTTATACGTTATATGGTAATTCTATATAACGTTATACGTTATTACGAAATAGTATATATCGTTTTACGTCATATGGTAATGCTATATAACGTTATACGTTATAACGTAAAACTATATAACGTTATACGTTCTACCGTAACAATATATAACGTTATACGTTATATGGAAATACTATATAACGATATACGTTATTACGTAATAGTATATATCGTTATACGTTATAACGTAACACTATATAACGTTATACGTTATATGGTAATACTATATATCGTTATACGTTATAACGTAACAATATATAACGTTATACGTTATATGGTAATACTATATAACAATATACGTTATTACGTAATAGTATATATCGTTTTACGTTATAACGTAACAATATATAACGTTATACGTTATATGGTAATACTATATAACGATTTACGTTATTACGTAATAGTATATATCGTTACACGTTATAACGTAACACTATATAACGTTATACGTTATATGGTATTACTATATATCGTTATACGTTATTACGTAATAGTATATATCGTTTTACGTTATATGGTAATACTATATATCGTTATACGTTATAACGTAACAATATGTAACGTTAAACGTTATATGGAAATTCTATATAACGATATACGTTATTACGTAATAGTATATATCGTTATACGTTATAACGTAACACTATATAACGTTATACGTTATATGGTTATACTATATAACGTTATACGTTATTACGTAATAGTATATATCGTTTTACGTTATATGGTAATATTATATATCGTTATACGTTATAACGTAACAATATATAACGTTTTACGTTATATGGTAATGCGATATAACGATATACGTTATAACGTATCACTATATAACGTTATACGTTATATGGTAATACTATATAACAATATACGTTATTACGTAATAGTATATATCGTTTTACGTTATATGGTAATAGTATATATCGTTATATGTTATAACGTAACACTATATAACGTTATACGTTATATGGTAATAATATATAACGATATACGTTATTACGTAATAGTATATATCGTTATACGTTATAACGTAACAATATGTAACGTTATACGTTATATGGAAATTATATATAACGATATACGTTATTACGTAATAGTATATATCGTTATACTTTATAACGTATCACTATATAACGTTATACGTTATAACGTATCACTATATAACGTTATACGTTATATGGTAATACTATATAACAATATACGTTATTACGTAATAGTATATATCGTTTTACGATATATGGTAATGCTATATAACGTTATACGTTATACCGTAACAATATATAACGTTATACGTTATACCGTAACAATATATAACGTTATACGTTATATGGAAATACTATATAACGATATACGTTATTACGTAATAGTATATATCGTTATACGTTATAACGTAACACTATATAACGTTATACGTTATATGGTAATGCTATATATCGTTATACGTTATAACGTAACAATAAATAACGTTATACGTTATATGGTAATACTATATAACAATATACGTTATTACGTAATAGTATATATCGTTTTACGTTATATGGTAATTCTATATAACGTTATACGTTATTACGTAATAGTATATATCGTTTTACGATATATGGTAATGCTATATAACGTTATACGTTATACCGTAACAATATATAACGTTATACGTTATATGGAAATACTATATAACGATATACGTTATTACGTAATAGTATATATCGTTATACGTTATAACGTAACACTATATAACGTTATACGTTATATGGTAATGCTATATATCGTTATACGTTATAACGTAACAATAAATAACGTTATACGTTATATGGTAATACTATATAACAATATACGTTATTACGTAATAGTATATATCGTTTTACGTTATATGGTAATACTATATATCGTTATACGTTATAACGTAACAATATATAACGTTATACGTTATATGGAAATACTATATAACGATATACGTTATTACGTAATAGTATATATCGTTATACGTTATAACGTAACACTATATAACGTTATACGTTATATGGTAATACTATATATCGTTATACGTTATAACGTAACAATATATAACGTTATACGTTATATGGTAATACTATATAACAATATACGTTATTACGTAATAGTATATATCGTTTTACGTTATATGGTAATGCTATATAACGATATACGTTATAACGTATCACTATATAACGTTATACGTTATATGGTAATACTATATAACAATATACGTTATTACGTAATAGTATATATCGTTTTACGTTATATGGTAATGCTATATAACGATATACGTTATAACGTAACACTATATAACTTTATACGTTATATGGTAATTCTATATAACATTATACATTATTACGTAATAGTATATATCGTTATACGTTATAACGTAACAATATATAACGTTATACGTTATATGGTAATACTATATAACAATATACGTTATTACGTAATAGTATATATCGTTTTACGTTATGTGGTAATGCTATATAACGATATACGTTATAACGTAACACTATATAACGTTATACGTTATATGGTAATACTATATATCGTTATACGTTATAACGTAGCAATATAAAACGTTATACGTTATATGGTAATACTAGTTAACGATATACGTTATTACGTAATAGTATATATCGTTATACGTTATAACGTAACACTATATAACGTTATACGTTATATGGTAATTCTATATAACGTTATACGTTATTACGAAATAGTATATATCGTTTTACGTCATATGGTAATGCTATATAACGTTATACGTTATAACGTAAAACTATATAACGTTATACGTTCTACCGTAACAATATATAACGTTATACGTTATATGGAAATACTATATAACGATATACGTTATTACGTAATAGTATATATCGTTATACGTTATAACGTAACACTATATAACGTTATACGATATATGGTAATACTATATATCGTTATACGTTATAACGTAACAATATATAACGTTATACGTTATATGGTAATACTATATAACAATATACGTTATTACGTAATAGTATATATCGTTTTACGTTATAACGTAACAATATATAACGTTATACGTTATATGGTAATACTATATAACGATTTACGTTATTACGTAATAGTATATATCGTTACACGTTATAACGTAACACTATATAACGTTATACGTTATATGGTAATACTATATATCGTTATACGTTATTACGTAATAGTATATATCGTTTTACGTTATATGGTAATACTATATATCGTTATACGTTATAACGTAACACTATATAACGTTATACGTTATATGGTTATACTATATAACGTTATACGTTATTACGTAATAGTATATATCGTTTTACGTTATATGGTAATACTATATATCGTTATACGTTATAACGTAACAATATATAACGTTTTACGTTATATGGTAATGCGATATAACGATATACGTTATAACGTATCACTATATAACGTTATACGTTATATGGTAATACTATATAACAATATACGTTATTACGTAATAGTATATATCGTTTTACGTTATATGGTAATAGTATATATCGTTATATGTTATAACGTAACACTATATAACGTTATACGTTATATGGTAATAATATATAACGATATACGTTATTACGTAATAGTATATATCGTTATACGTTATAACGTTACAATATGTAACGTTATACGTTATATGGAAATTCTATATAACGATATACGTTATTACGTAATAGTATATATCGTTATACGTTATAACGTATCACTATATAACGTTATACGTTATATGGTAATACTATATAACAATATACGTTATTACGTAATAGTATATATCGTTTTACGATATATGGTAATGCTATATAACGTTATACGTTATACCGTAACAATATATAACGTTATACGTTATACCGTAACAATATATAACGTTATACGTTATATGGAAATACTATATAACGATATACGTTATTACGTAATAGTATATATCGTTATACGTTATAACGTAACACTATATAACGTTATACGTTATATGGTAATGCTATATATCGTTATACGTTATAACGTAACAATAAATAACGTTATACGTTATATGGTAATACTATATAACAATATACGTTATTACGTAATAGTATATATCGTTTTACGTTATAACGTAACAATATATAACGTTGTACGTTATATGGTAATACTATATAACGATTTACGTTATTACGTAATAGTATATATCGTTACACGTTATAACGTAACACTATATAACGTTATACGTTATATGGTAATGCTATATAACGTTATACGTTATAACGTAAAACTATATAACGTTATACGTTATACCGTAACAATATATAACGTTATACGTTATATTGTAATACTATATAACGATATACGTTATTACGTAATGGTATATATCGTTATACGTAATAACGTAACACTATATAACGTTATACGTTATACCGTAACAATATATAACGTTATACGTTATATGGTAGTACTATATATCGTTATACGTTATAACGTAACAATATATAACGCTATACGTTATATGGTAATACTATATAACGATATACGATATTACGTAATAGTATATATCGTTTTACGTTATAACGTAACAATATATAACGCTATACGTTATATGGTAATACTATATAACGATATACGATATTACGTAATAGTATATATCGTTTTACGTTATTACGTAATAGTATATATCGTTATACGTTATAACGTAACACTATATAACGTTATACGTTATATGGTAATTCTATATAACGTTATACGTTATTACGTAATGTTATATAACGTTATACGTTATATGGTAATACTATATATCGTTATACGTTATTACGTAACAATATATAGCGCTATACGTTATATGGTAATACTATATAACGATATACGATATTACGTAATAGTATATATCGTCATACGTTATTACGTAATAGTATATAATGTTATACTTTATATGGTAATACTATATAACGTTATACGTTATATGGTAATACTATATAACAATATACGTTATTACGTAATAGTATATATCGTTTTACGTTATATGGTAATACCATATATCGTTATACGTTATAACGTAACAATATATAACGTTATACGTTATATGGAAATACTATATAACGATATACGTTATTACGTAATAGTATATATCGTTATACGTTATAACGTAGCACTATATAACGTTATACGTTATATGGTAATAATATATAACGATATACGTTATTACGTAATAGTATATATCGTTATACGTTATAACGTAACACTATATAACGTTATACGTTATATGGTAATTCTATATAACGATATACGTTATTACCAAATAGTATATATCGTGTTACGTTATATGGTAATGCTATATAACGTTATACGTTATAACGTAACACTATATAACGTTATACGTTATATGGTAATAGTATATATCGTTTTACGTTATAACGTAACTATATATAACGTTATACCTTATATGGTAATACTATATAACGATATACGTTATTACGTAATAGTATATATCGTTATACGTTATAACGTAACAATATATAACGTTATACGTTATATTGTAATACTATATAACGATATACGTTATTACGTAATAGTATATATCGTTATACGTTGTAACGTCACACTATATAACGTTATACGTTATACCGTAACAATATATAACGTTATACGTTATATGGTAATACTATATAACGTTATATGTTATAACGTATCACTATATAACGTTATACGTTATATGGTAATACTATATAGCAATATACGTTATTACGTAATAGTATATATCGTTTTACGTTATATGGTAACACTATATATCGTTATACGTTATAACGTAACAATATGTAACGTTATACGTTATATGGAAATACTATATAACGATATACGTTAATACGTAATAGTATATATCGTTATACGTTATAACGTAACACTATATAACGTTATACGTTATATGGTAAGACTATATAGCGTTATACGTTATATTGTAATACTATATAACGATATACGTTATTACGTAATTGTATATATAGTTATACGTTATAGCGTAACACTATATAACGTTATACGTTATATGGTAATACTATATATCGTTATACGTTATTACGTAATAGTAAATATCGTTTTACGTTATATGGTAATACTATATATCGTTATACGTTATAACGTAACAATATATAACGTTATACGTTATATGGAAATACTATATAACGATATACGTTATTACGTAATAGTATATATCGTTATACGTTATAACGTAACACTATATAACGTTATACGTTATATGGTAATACTATATATCGTTATACGTTATTACGTAATAGTATATATCGTTTTACGTTATATGGTAATACTATATATCGTTATACGTTAAAGCGTAACAGTATATAACGTTATACGTTATATGGAAATACTATATAACGATATACGTTATTACGTAATAGTATATATCGTTATACGTTATAACGTAACACTATATAACGTTATACGTTATATGGTAATACTATATATCGTTATACGTTGTAACGTAACAATATATAACGTTATACGTTATATGGTAATACTATATAACAATATACGTTATTACGTAATAGTATATATCGTTTTACGTTATATGGTAATGCTATATAACGATATACGTTATAACGTATCACTATATAACGTTATACGTTATATGGTAATACTATATAACAATATACGTTATTACGTAATAGTATATATCGTTATACGTTATAAAGTAACAATATGTAACGTTATACGTTATATGGAAATTCTATATAACGATATACGTTATTACGTAATAGTATATATCGTTATACGTTATAACGTATCACTATATAACGTTATACGTTATATGGTAATACTATATAACAATATACGTTATTACGTAATAGTATATATCGTTTTACGATATATGGTAATGCTATATAACGTTATACGTTATACCGTAACAAGATATAACGTTATACGTTATACCGTAACAATATATAACGTTATACGTTATATGGAAATACTATATAACGATATACGTTATTACGTAATAGTATATATCGTTATACGTTATAACGTAACACTATATAACGTTATACGTTATATGGTAATGCTATATATCGTTATACGTTATAACGTAACAATAAATAACGTTATACGTTATATGGTAATACTATATAACAATATACGTTATTACGTAATAGTATATATCGTTTTACGTTATAACGTAACAATATATAACGTTGTACGTTATATGGTAATACTATATAACGATTTACGTTATTACGTAATAGTATATATCGTTACACGTTATAACGTAACACTATATAACGTTATACGTTATATGGTAATGCTATATATCGTTATACGTTATAACGTAACAATAAATAACGTTATACGTTATATGGTAATGCTATATAACGTTATACGTTATAACGTAAAACTATATAACGTTATACGTTATACCGTAACAATATATAACGTTATACGTTATATTGTAATACTATATAACGATATACGTTATTACGTAATGGTATATATCGTTATACGTTATAACGTAACACTATATAACGTTATACGTTATACCGTAACAATATATAACGTTATACGTTATATGGTAGTACTATATATCGTTATACGTTATTACGTAACAATATATAGCGCTATACGTAATATGGTAATACTATATAACGATATACGATATTACGTAATAGTATATACCGTCATACGTTATTACGTAATAGTATATAATGTTATACTTTATATGGTAATACTATATAACGTTATACGTTATACCGTAACAATATATAACGTTATACGTTATATGGTAGTACTATATATCGTTATACGTTATAACGTAACAATATATAACGCTATACGTTATATGGTTATACTATATAACGATATACGATATTACGTAATAGTATATATCGTTTTACGTTATAACGTAACAATATATAACGCTATACGTTATATGGTAATACTATATAACGATATACGATATTACGTAATAGTATATATCGTTTTACGTTATTACGTAATAGTATATATCGTTATACGTTATAACGTAACACTATATAACGTTATACGTTATATGGTAATTCTATATAACGTTATACGTTATTACGTAATATTATATAACGTTATACGTTATATGGTAATACTATATATCGTTATACGTTATTACGTAACAATATATAGCGCTATACGTAATATGGTAATACTATATAACGATATACGATATTACGTAATAGTATATACCGTCATACGTTATTACGTAATAGTATATAATGTTATACTTTATATGGTAATACTATATAACGTTATACGTTATATGGTAATACTATATAACAATAAACGTTATTACGTAATAGTATATATCGTTTTACGTTATATGGTAATACCATATATCGTTATACGTTATAACGTAACAATATATAACGTTATACGTTATATGGAAATACTATATAACGATATACGTTATTACGTAATAGTATATATCGTTATACGTTATAACGTAGCACTATATAACGTTATACGTTATATGGTAATAATATATAACGATATACGTTATTACGTAGTGGTATATATCGTTATACGTTATAACGTAACACTATATAACGTTATACGTTATATGGTAATTCTATATAACGTTATACGTTATTACCTAATAGTATATATCGTGTTACGTTATATGGTAATGCTATATAACGTTATACGTTATAACGTAACACTATATAACGTTATACGTTATATGGTAATAGTATATATCGTTATACGTTATAACGTAACTATATATAACGTTATACCTTATATGGTAATACTATATAACGATATACGTTATTACGTAATAGTATATATCGTTATACGTTATAACGTAACAATATATAACGTTATACGTTATATTGTAATACTATATAAAGATATACGTTATTACGTAATAGTATATATCGTTATACGTTATAACGTAACACTATATAACGTTATACGTTATACCGTAACAATATATAACGTTATACGTTATATGGTAATACTATATAACGTTATATGTTATAACGTATCACTATATAACGTTATACGTTATATGGTAATACTATATAGCAATATACGTTATTACGTAATAGTATATATCGTTTTACGTTATATGGTAATACTATATATCGTTATACGTTATAACGTAACAATATGTAACGTTATACGTTATATGGAAATACTATATAACGATATACGTTATTACGTAATAGTATATATCGTTATACGTTATAACGTAACACTATATAACGTTATACGTTATATGGTAAGACTATATAGCGTTATACGTTATATTGTAATACTATATAACGATATACGTTATTACGTAATTGTATATATCGTTATACGTTATAACGTAACACTATATAACGTTATACGTTATATGGTAATTCTATACAACGTTATACGTTATTACGTAATAGTATATATCGTTTTACGATATATGGTAATGCTATATAACGTTATACGTTATACCGTAACAATACATAACGTTATACGTTATATGGTATTACTATATATCGTTATACGTTATAACGTAACACTATATAACGTTATACGTTATATGGTAATACTATATATCGTTATACGTTATTACGTAATAGTAAATATCGTTTTACGTTATATGGTAATACTATATATCGTTATACGTTATAACGTAACAATATATAACGTTATACGTTATATGGAAATACTATATAACGATATACGTTATTACGTAATAGTATATATCGTTATACGTTATAACGTAACACTATATAACGTTATACGTTATATGGTAATACTATATATCGTTATACGTTATTACGTAATAGTACATATCGTTTTACGTTATATGGTAATACTATATATCGTTATACGTTATAACGTAACAGTATATAACGTTATACGTTATATGGAAATACTATATAACGATATACGTTATTACGTAATAGTATATATCGTTATACGTTATAACGTAACACTATATAACGTTATACGTTATATGGTAATACTATATATCGTTATACGTTATAACGTAACAATATATAACGTTATACGTTATATGGTAATACTATATAACAATATACGTTATTACGTAATAGTATATATCGTTTTACGTTATATGGTAATGCTATATAACGATATACGTTATAACGTATCACTATATAACGTTATACGTTATATGGTAATACTATATAACAATATACGTTATTACGTAATAGTATATATCGTTTTACGTTATATGGTAATGCTATATAACGATATACGTTATAACGTAACACTGTATAACTTTATACGTTATATGGTAATTCTATATAACATTATACATTATTACGTAATAGTATATATCGTTATACGTTATAACGTAACAATATATATCGTTATACGTTATATGGTAATACTATATAACAATATACGTTATTACGTAATAGTATATATCGTTTTACGTTATGTGGTAATGCTATATAACGATATACGTTATAACGTAACACTATATAACGTTATACGTTATATGGTAATACTATATATCGTTATACGTTATAACGTAGCAATATAAAACGTTATACGTTATATGGTAATACTAGATAACGATATACGTTATTACGTAATAGTATATATCGTTATACGTTATAACGTAACACTATATAACGTTATACGTTATATGGTAATTCTATATAACGTTATACGTTATTACGAAATAGTATATATCGTTTTACGTCATATGGTAATGCTATATAACGTTATACATTATAACGTAAAACTATATAACGTTATACGTTCTACCGTAACAATATATAACGTTATACGTTATATGGAAATACTATATAACGATATACGTTATTACGAAATAGTATATATCGTTATACGTTATAACGTAACACTATATAACGTTATACGTTATATGGTAATACTATATATCGTTATACGTTATAACGTAACAATATATAACGTTATACGTTATATGGTAATACTATATAACAATATACGTTATTACGTAATAGTATATATCGTTTTACGTTATAACGTAACAATATATAACGTTATACGTGATATGGTAATACTATATAACGATTTACGTTATTACGTAATAGTATATATCGTTACAAGTTATAACGTAACACTATATAACGTTATACGTTATATGGTAATACTATATATCGTTATACGTTATTACGTAATAGTATATATCGTTTTACGTTATATGGTAATACTATATATCGTTATACGTTATAACGTAACAATATGTAACGTTAAACGTTATATGGAAATTCTATATAACGATATACGTTATTATGTAATAGTATATATCGTTATACGTTATAACGTAACACTATATAACGTTATACGTTATATGGTTATACTATATAACGTTATACGTTATTACGTAATAGTATATATCGTTTTACGTTATATGGTAATACTATATATCGTTATACGTTATAACGTAACAATATATAACGTTTTACGTTATATGGTAATGCGATATAACGATATACGTTATAACGTATCACTATATAACGTTATACGTTATATGGTAATACTATATAACAATATACGTTATTACGTAATAGTATATATCGTTTTACGTTATATGGTAATAGTATATATCGTTATACGTTATAACGTAACACTATATAACGTTATACGTTATATGGTAATAATATATAACGATATACGTTATTACGTAATAGTATATATCGTTATACGTTATAACGTAACAACATGTAACGTTATACGTTATATGGAAATTCTATATAACGATATACGTTATTACGTAATAGTATATATCGTTATACGTTATAACGTATCACTATATAACGTTATACGTTATATGGTAATACTATATAACAATATACGTTATTACGTAATAGTATATATCGTTTTACGATATATGGTAATGCTATATAACGTTATACGTTATACCGTAACAATATATAACGTTATACGTAATACCGTAACAATATATAACGTTATACGTTATATGGAAATACTATATAACGATATACGTTATTACGTAATAGTATATATGGTTATACGTTATAACGTAACACTATATAACGTTATACGTTATATGGTAATGCTATATATCGTTATACGTTATAACGTAACAATAAATAACGTTACACGTTATATGGTAATACTATATAACAATATACGTTATTACGTAATAGTATATATCGTTTTACGTTATATGGTAATACTATATATCGTTATACGTTATAACGTAACAATATATAACGTTATACGTTATATGGAAATACTATATAACGATATACGTTATTACGTAATAGTGTATATCGTTATACGTTATAACGTAACACTATATAACGTTATACGTTATATGGTAATATTATATATCGTTATACGTTATAACGTAACAATATATAACGTTTTACGTTATATGGTAATGCGATATAACGATATACGTTATAACGTATCACTATATAACGTTATACGTTATATGGTAATACTATATAACAATATACGTTATTACGTAATAGTATATATCGTTTTACGTTATATGGTAATAGTATATATCGTTATATGTTATAACGTAACACTATATAACGTTATACGTTATATGGTAATAATATATAACGATATACGTTATTACGTAATAGTATATATCGTTATACGTTATAACGTAACAATATGTAACGTTATACGTTATATGGAAATTATATATAACGATATACGTTATTACGTAATAGTATATATCGTTATACTTTATAACGTATCACTATATAACGTTATACGTTATAACGTATCACTATATAACGTTATACGTTATATGGTAATACTATATAACAATATACGTTATTACGTAATAGTATATATCGTTTTACGATATATGGTAATGCTATATAACGTTATACGTTATACCGTAACAATATATAACGTTATACGTTATACCGTAACAATATATAACGTTATACGTTATATGGAAATACTATATAACGATATACGTTATTACGTAATAGTATATATCGTTATACGTTATAACGTAACACTATATAACGTTATACGTTATATGGTAATGCTATATATCGTTATACGTTATAACGTAACAATAAATAACGTTATACGTTATATGGTAATACTATATAACAATATACGTTATTACGTAATAGTATATATCGTTTAAAGATATATGGTAATGCTATATAACGTTATACGTTATACCGTAACAATATATAACGTTATACGTTATATGGAAATACTATATAACGATATACGTTATTACGTAATAGTATATATCGTTATACGTTATAACGTAACACTATATAACGTTATACGTTATATGGTAATACTATATATCGTTATACGTTATTACGTAATTGTATATAACGTTATACGTTATATTGTAATACTATATAACGATATACGTTATTACGTAATTGTATATATCGTTATACGTTATATGGTAATACTATATATCGTTATACGTTATATCGTAACAATATATAACGTTATACGTTATTACGTAATAGTATATATCGTTTTACGATATATGGCAATGCTATATAACGTTATACGTTATTACGTAATAGTATATATCGTTATACGTTATAACGTAACACTATAGAACGTTATACGTTATATGGTAATACTATATATCGTTATACGTTATAATGTAACAATATATAACGTTATACGTTATATTGTAATACTATATAACGATATACGTTATTACGTAATTGTATATATGGTTATACGTTATATGGTAATACTATATATCGTTATACGTTATAACGTAACAATATATAACGCTATACGTTATATGGTAATACTATATAACGATATACGTTATTACGTAATAGTATATATCGTTATACGTTATAACGTAACACTATAGAACGTTATACGTTATATGGTAATACTATATATCGTTATACGTTATAATGTAACAATATATAACGTTATACGTTATATTGTAATACTATATGACGATATACGTTATTACGTAATTGTATATATCGTTATACGTTATATGGTAATACTATATATCGTTATACGTTATAACGTAACAATATATAACGTTTTACGTTATATGGTAATGCGATATAACGATATACGTTATAACGTATCACTATATAACGTTATACGTTATATGGTAATACTATATAACAATATACGTTATTACGTAATAGTATATATCGTTTTACGTTATATGGTAATAGTATATATCGTTATATGTTATAACGTAACACTATATAACGTTATACGTTATATGGTAATAATATATAACGATATACGTTATTACGTAATAGTATATATCGTTATACGTTATAACGTAAGAATATGTAACGTTATACGTTATATGGAAATTCTATATAACGATATACGTTATTACGTAATAGTATATATCGTTATACGTTATAACGTATCACTATATAACGTTATACGTTATAACGTATCACTATATAACGTTATACGTTATATGGTAATACTATATAACAATATACGTTATTACGTAATAGTATATATCGTTTTACGATATATGGTAATGCTATATAACGTTATACGTTATACCGTAACAATATATAACGTTATACGTTATACCGTAACAATATATAACGTTATACGTTATATGGAAATACTATATAACGATATACGTTATTACGTAATAGTATATATCGTTATACGTTATAACGTAACACTATATAACGTTATACGTATATGGTAATGCTATATATCGTTATACGTTATAACGTAACAATAAATAACGTTATACGTTATATGGTAATACTATATAACAATATACGTTATTACGTAATAGTATATATCGTTTTACGTTATATGGTAATTCTATATAACGTTATACGTTATTACGTAATAGTATATATCGTTTTACGATATATGGTAATGCTATATAACGTTATACGTTATACCGTAACAATATATAACGTTATACGTTATACCGTAACAATATATAACGTTATACGTTATATGGAAATACTATATAACGATATACGTTATTACGTAATAGTATATATCGTTATACGTTATAACGTAACACTATATAACGTTATACGTTATATGGTAATACTATATATCGTTATACGTTATTACGTAATTGTATATAACGTTATACGTTATATTGTAATACCATATAACGATATACGTTATTACGTAATTGTATATATCGTTATACGTTATATGGTAATACTATATATCGTTATACGTTATATCGTAACAATATATAACGTTATACGTTATTACGTAATAGTATATATCGTTTTACGATATATGGTAATGCTATATAACGTTATACGTTATTACGTAATAGTATATATCGTTATACGTTATAACGTAACACTATAGAACGTTATACGTTATATGGTAATACTATATATCGTTATACGTTATTACGTAATAGTATATATCGTTTTACGATATATGGTAATGCTATATAACGTTATACGTTATACCGTAACAATATATATCGTTATACGTTATATGGTAATACTATATATCGTTATACGTTATAACGTAACAATATATAACGCTATACGATATATGGTAATACTATATAACGATATACGTTATTACGTAATAGTATATATCGTTATACGTTATAACGTAACACTATAGAACGTTATACGTTATATGGTAATACTATATATCGTTATACGTTATTACGTAATAGTATATATCGTTTTACGTTATATGGTAATACTATATATCGTTATACGTTATAACGTAACAATATATAACGTTATACGTTATATTGTAATACTATATAACGATATACGTTATTACGTAATAGTATATATCGTTATACGTTATAACGTAACACTATATAACGTTATACGTTATACCGTAACAATATATAACGTTATACGATATATGGTAATTCTATATAACGTTATACGTTATTACGTAATAGTATATATCGCTTTACGATATATGGTAATGCTATATAACGTTATACGTTATATGGTAATACTATATATCGTTATACGTTATACCGTAACAATATATAACGTTATACGTTATATGGTATTACTATATATCGTTATGCGTTATAACGTAACAATATATAACGCTATACGTTATATGGAAATACTATATAACGATATACGTTATTACGTAATAGTATATATCGTTATACGTTATACCGTAACAGTATATAACGTTATACGTTATATGGTAATACTATATATCGTTATGCGTTATAACGTAACAATATATAACGCTATACGTTATATGGTAATACTATATAACGATATACGTTATTACGTAATAGTATATATCGTTTTACGTTATAACGTAACAATATATAACGTTATACGTTATATGGTAATACTATATAACGATATACGTTATTACGTAATAGTATATATCGTTATACGTTATAAGGTAACACTATATAACGTTATACGTTATATGGTAATACTATATATCGTTATACGTTATTACGTAATAGTATATATCGTTTTACGTTATATGGTAATACTATATATCGTTATACGTTATAACGTAACAATATATAACGTTATACGTTATATGGAAATACTATATAACGATATACGTTATTACGTAATAGTATATATCGTTATACGTTATGTGGTAATGCTATATAACCATATACGTTATAACGTAACACTATATAACGTTATACGTTATATGGTAATACTATATATCGTTATACGTTATAACGTAACACTATATAACGTTATACGTTATATGGTTATACTATATATCGTTATATGTTATTACGTAATAGTATATATCGTTTTACGTTATATGGTAATACTATATATCGTTATACGTTATAACGTAACAATATATAACGTTTTACGTTATATGGTAATGCTATATAACGATATACGTTATAACGTATCACTATATAACGTTATACGTTATATGGTAATACTATATAACAATATACGTTATTACGTAATAGTATATATCGTTTTACGTTATGTGGTAATGCTATATAACCATATACGTTATAACGTAACACTATATAACGTTATACGATATATGGTAATGCTATATAACGTTATACGTTATAACGTAACACTATATAACGTTATACGTTATATGGTAATAGTATATATCGTTATACGTTATGTGGTAATGCTATATAACCATATACGTTATAACGTAACACTATATAACGTTATACGTTATACCGTAACAATATATAACGTTATACGTTATACCGTAACAATATATAACGTTATACGTTATATGGAAATACTATATAACGATATACGTTATTACGTAATAGTATATATCGTTATACGTTATAACGTAACACTATATAACGTTATACGTTATATGGTAATGCTATATATCGTTATACGTTATAACGTAACAATAAATAACGTTATACGTTATATGGTAATACTATATAACAATATACGTTATTACGTAATAGTATATATCGTTTTACGTTATATGGTAATTCTATATAACGTTATACGTTATTACGTAATAGTATATATCGTTTTACGATATATGGTAATGCTATATAACGTTATACGTTATACCGTAACAATATATAACGTTATACGTTATATGGAAATACTATATAACGATATACGTTATTACGTAATAGTATATATCGTTATACGTTATAACGTAACACTATATAACGTTATACGTTATATGGTAATACTATATATCGTTATACGTTATTACGTAATTGTATATAACGTTATACGTTATATTGTAATACTATATAACGATATACGTTATTACGTAATTGTATATATCGTTATACGTTATATGGTAATACTATATATCGTTATACGTTATATCGTAACAATATATAACGTTATACGTTATTACGTAATAGTATATATCGTTTTACGATATATGGAAATACTATATAACGATATACGTTATTACGTAATAGTATATATCGTTATACGTTATAACGTAACACTATATAACGTTATACGTTATATGGTAATACTATATATCGTTATACGTTATTACGTAATTGTATATAACGTTATACGTTATATTGTAATACCATATAACGATATACGTTATTACGTAATTGTATATATCGTTATACGTTATATGGTAATACTATATATCGTTATACGTTATATCGTAACAATATATAACGTTATACGTTATTACGTAATAGTATATATCGTTTTACGATATATGGTAATGCTATATAGCGTTATACGTTATTACGTAATAGTATATATCGTTATACGTTATAACGTAACACTATAGAACGTTATACGTTATATGGTAATACTATATATCGTTATACGTTATTACGTAATAGTATATATCGTTTTACGATATATGGTAATGCTATATAACGTTATACGTTATACCGTAACAATATATATCGTTATACGTTATATGGTAATACTATATATCGTTATACGTTATAACGTAACAATATATAACGCTATACGATATATGGTAATACTATATAACGATATACGTTATTACGTAATAGTATATATCGTTATACGTTATAACGTAACACTATAGAACGTTATACGTTATATGGTAATACTATATATCGTTATACGTTATTACGTAATAGTATATATCGTTTTACGTTATATGGTAATACTATATATCGTTATACGTTATAACGTAACAATATATAACGTTATACGTTATATTGTAATACTATATAACGATATACGTTATTACGTAATAGTATATATCGTTATACGTTATAACGTAACACTATATAACGTTATACGTTATACCGTAACAATATATAACGTTATACGATATATGGTAATTCTATATAACGTTATACGTTATTACGTAATAGTATATATCGCTTTACGATATATGGTAATGCTATATAACGTTATACGTTATATGGTAATACTATATATCGTTATACGTTATACCGTAACAATATATAACGTTATACGTTATATGGTATTACTATATATCGTTATGCGTTATAACGTAACAATATATAACGCTATACGTTATATGGAAATACTATATAACGATATACGTTATTACGTAATAGTATATATCGTTATACGTTATACCGTAACAGTATATAACGTTATACGTTATATGGTAATACTATATATCGTTATGCGTTATAACGTAACATATATAACGCTATACGTTATATGGTAATACTATATAACGATATACGTTATTACGTAATAGTATATATCGTTTTACGTTATAACGTAACAATATATAACGTTATACGTTATATGGTAATACTATATAACGATATACGTTATTACGTAATAGTATATATCGTTATACGTTATAAGGTAACACTATATAACGTTATACGTTATATGGTAATACTATATATCGTTATACGTTATTACGTAATAGTATATATCGTTTTACGTTATATGGT
The DNA here is from genome assembly GCF_024516045.1 of Bombus affinis. Lineage (NCBI taxonomy): Eukaryota > Metazoa > Arthropoda > Insecta > Hymenoptera > Apidae > Bombus > Bombus affinis. The sequence continues at coordinate 3,575,526 of NC_066350.1, read as the reverse complement.
AATACTATATATCGTTATACGTTATAACGTAACAATATATAACGTTATACGTTATATGGAAATACTATATAACGATATACGTTATTACGTAATAGTATATATCGTTATACGTTATGTGGTAATGCTATATAACCATATACGTTATAACGTAACACTATATAACGTTATACGTTATATGGTAATACTATATATCGTTATACGTTATAACGTAACACTATATAACGTTATACGTTATATGGTTATACTATATATCGTTATATGTTATTACGTAATAGTATATATCGTTTTACGTTATATGGTAATACTATATATCGTTATACGTTATAACGTAACAATATATAACGTTTTACGTTATATGGTAATGCTATATAACGATATACGTTATAACGTATCACTATATAACGTTATACGTTATATGGTAATACTATATAACAATATACGTTATTACGTAATAGTATATATCGTTTTACGTTATGTGGTAATGCTATATAACCATATACGTTATAACGTAACACTATATAACGTTATACGATATATGGTAATGCTATATAACGTTATACGTTATAACGTAACACTATATAACGTTATACGTTATATGGTAATAGTATATATCGTTATACGTTATGTGGTAATGCTATATAACCATATACGTTATAACGTAACACTATATAACGTTATACGTTATACCGTAACAATATATAACGTTATACGTTATACCGTAACAATATATAACGTTATACGTTATATGGAAATACTATATAACGATATACGTTATTACGTAATAGTATATATCGTTATACGTTATAACGTAACACTATATAACGTTATACGTTATATGGTAATGCTATATATCGTTATACGTTATAACGTAACAATAAATAACGTTATACGTTATATGGTAATACTATATAACAATATACGTTATTACGTAATAGTATATATCGTTTTACGTTATATGGTAATTCTATATAACGTTATACGTTATTACGTAATAGTATATATCGTTTTACGATATATGGTAATGCTATATAACGTTATACGTTATACCGTAACAATATATAACGTTATACGTTATATGGAAATACTATATAACGATATACGTTATTACGTAATAGTATATATCGTTATACGTTATAACGTAACACTATATAACGTTATACGTTATATGGTAATACTATATATCGTTATACGTTATTACGTAATTGTATATAACGTTATACGTTATATTGTAATACTATATAACGATATACGTTATTACGTAATTGTATATATCGTTATACGTTATATGGTAATACTATATATCGTTATACGTTATATCGTAACAATATATAACGTTATACGTTATTACGTAATAGTATATATCGTTTTACGATATATGGCAATGCTATATAACGTTATACGTTATTACGTAATAGTATATATCGTTATACGTTATAACGTAACACTATAGAACGTTATACGTTATATGGTAATACTATATATCGTTATACGTTATAATGTAACAATATATAACGTTATACGTTATATTGTAATACTATATAACGATATACGTTATTACGTAATTGTATATATGGTTATACGTTATATGGTAATACTATATATCGTTATACGTTATAACGTAACAATATATAACGCTATACGTTATATGGTAATACTATATAACGATATACGTTATTACGTAATAGTATATATCGTTATACGTTATAACGTAACACTATAGAACGTTATACGTTATATGGTAATACTATATATCGTTATACGTTATAACGTAACAATATATAACGTTTTACGTTATATGGTAATGCGATATAACGATATACGTTATAACGTATCACTATATAACGTTATACGTTATATGGTAATACTATATAACAATATACGTTATTACGTAATAGTATATATCGTTTTACGTTATATGGTAATAGTATATATCGTTATATGTTATAACGTAACACTATATAACGTTATACGTTATATGGTAATAATATATAACGATATACGTTATTACGTAATAGTATATATCGTTATACGTTATAACGTAACAATATGTAACGTTATACGTTATATGGAAATTCTATATAACGATATACGTTATTACGTAATAGTATATATCGTTATACGTTATAACGTATCACTATATAACGTTATACGTTATAACGTATCACTATATAACGTTATACGTTATATGGTAATACTATATAACAATATACGTTATTACGTAATAGTATATATCGTTTTACGATATATGGTAATGCTATATAACGTTATACGTTATACCGTAACAATATATAACGTTATACGTTATATGGAAATACTATATAACGATATACGTTATTACGTAATAGTATATATCGTTATACGTTATAACGTAACACTATATAACGTTATACGTTATATGGTAATACTATATATCGTTATACGTTATTACGTAATTGTATATAACGTTATACGTTATATTGTAATACCATATAACGATATACGTTATTGCGTAATTGTATATATCGTTATACGTTATATGGTAATACTATATATCGTTATACGTTATATCGTAACAATATATAACGTTATACGTTATTACGTAATAGTATATATCGTTTTACGATATATGGTAATGCTATATAACGTTATACGTTATTACGTAATAGTATATATCGTTATACGTTATAACGTAACACTATAGAACGTTATACGTTATATGGTAATACTATATATCGTTATACGTTATTACGTAATAGTATATATCGTTTTACGATATATGGTAATGCTATATAACGTTATACGTTATACCGTAACAATATATATCGTTATACGTTATATGGTAATACTATATATCGTTATACGTTATAACGTAACAATATATAACGCTATACGATATATGGTAATACTATATAACGATATACGTTATTACGTAATAGTATATATCGTTATACGTTATAACGTAACACTATAGAACGTTATACGTTATATGGTAATACTATATATCGTTATACGTTATTACGTAATAGTATATATCGTTTTACGTTATATGGTAATACTATATATCGTTATACGTTATAACGTAACAATATATAACGTTATACGTTATATTGTAATACTATATAACGATATACGTTATTACGTAATAGTATATATCGTTATACGTTATAACGTAACACTATATAACGTTATACGTTATACCGTAACAATATATAACGTTATACGATATATGGTAATTCTATATAACGTTATACGTTATTACGTAATAGTATATATCGCTTTACGATATATGGTAATGCTATATAACGTTATACGTTATATGGTAATACTATATATCGTTATACGTTATACCGTAACAATATATAACGTTATACGTTATATGGTATTACTATATATCGTTATGCGTTATAACGTAACAATATATAACGCTATACGTTATATGGAAATACTATATAACGATATACGTTATTACGTAATAGTATATATCGTTATACGTTATACCGTAACAGTATATAACGTTATACGTTATATGGTAATACTATATATCGTTATGCGTTATAACGTAACAATATATAACGCTATACGTTATATGGTAATACTATATAACGATATACGTTATTACGTAATAGTATATATCGTTTTACGTTATAACGTAACAATATATAACGTTATACGTTATATGGTAATACTATATAACGATATACGTTATTACGTAATAGTATATATCGTTATACGTTATAAGGTAACACTATATAACGTTATACGTTATATGGTAATACTATATATCGTTATACGTTATTACGTAATAGTATATATCGTTTTACGTTATATGGTAATACTATATATCGTTATACGTTATAACGTAACAATATATAACGTTATACGTTATATGGAAATACTATATAACGATATACGTTATTACGTAATAGTATATATCGTTATACGTTATGTGGTAATGCTATATAACCATATACGTTATAACGTAACACTATATAACGTTATACGTTATATGGTAATACTATATATCGTTATACGTTATAACGTAACACTATATAACGTTATACGTTATATGGTTATACTATATATCGTTATATGTTATTACGTAATAGTATATATCGTTTTACGTTATATGGTAATACTATATATCGTTATACGTTATAACGTAACAATATATAACGTTTTACGTTATATGGTAATGCTATATAACGATATACGTTATAACGTATCACTATATAACGTTATACGTTATATGGTAATACTATATAACAATATACGTTATTACGTAATAGTATATATCGTTTTACGTTATGTGGTAATGCTATATAACCATATACGTTATAACGTAACACTATATAACGTTATACGATATATGGTAATGCTATATAACGTTATACGTTATAACGTAACACTATATAACGTTATACGTTATATGGTAATAGTATATATCGTTATACGTTATGTGGTAATGCTATATAACCATATACGTTATAACGTAACACTATATAACGTTATACGTTATATGGTAATACTATATATCGTTATACGTTATAACGTAACACTATATAACGTTATACGTTATATGGTTATACTATATATCGTTATATGTTATTCCGTAATAGTATATATCGTTTTACGTTATATGGTAATACTATATATCGTTATATGTTATAACGTAACTATATATAACGTTATAAGTTATATGGTAATACTATATAACGATATACGTTATTACGTAATACTATATATCGTTATACGTTATTACGTAATTGTATATAACGTTATACGTTATATTGTAATACTATATAACGATATACGTTATTACGTAATTGTATATATCGTTATACGTTATATGGTAATACTATATATCGTTATACGTTATATCGTAACAATATATAACGTTATACGTTATTACGTAATAGTATATATCGTTTTACGATATATGGTAATGCTATATAACGTTATACGTTATTACGTAATAGTATATATCGTTATACGTTATAACGTAACACTATAGAACGTTATACGTTATATGGTAATACTATATATCGTTATACGTTATAATGTAACAATATATAACGTTATACGTTATATTGTAATACTATATAACGATATACGTTATTACGTAATTGTATATATCGTTATACGTTATATGGTAATACTATATATCGTTATACGTTATAACGTAACAATATATAACGTTATACGTTATTACGTAATAGTATATATCGTTTTACGATATATGGTAATGCTATATAACGTTATACGTTATACCGTAACAATATATAACGTTATACGTTATATGGTAATACTATATATCGTTATACGTTATAACGTAACAATATATAACGCAATACGTTATATGGTAATACTATATAACGATATACGTTATTACGTAATAGTATATATCGTTATACGTTATAACGTAACACTATAGAACGTTATACGTTATATGGTAATACTATATATCGTTATACGTTATTACGTAATAGTATATATCGTTTTACGTTATATGGTAATACTATATATCGTTATACGTTATAACGTAACAATATATAACGCAATACGTTATATGGTAATACTATATAACGATATACGTTATTACGTAATACTATATATCGTTATACGTTATAACGTAACAATATATAACGCTATACGTTATATGGTAATACTATATAACGATATACGTTATTACGTAATAGTATATATCGTTATACGTTATAACGTAACACTATAGAACGTTATACGTTATATGGTAATACTATATATCGTTATACGTTATAATGTAACAATATATAACGTTATACGTTATATTGTAATACTATATGACGATATACGTTATTACGTAATTGTATATATCGTTATACGTTATATGGTAATACTATATATCGTTATACGTTATAACGTAACAATATATAACGTTTTACGTTATATGGTAATGCGATATAACGATATACGTTATAACGTATCACTATATAACGTTATACGTTATATGGTAATACTATATAACAATATACGTTATTACGTAATAGTATATATCGTTTTACGTTATATGGTAATAGTATATATCGTTATATGTTATAACGTAACACTATATAACGTTATACGTTATATGGTAATAATATATAACGATATACGTTATTACGTAATAGTATATATCGTTATACGTTATAACGTAACAATATGTAACGTTATACGTTATATGGAAATTCTATATAACGATATACGTTATTACGTAATAGTATATATCGTTATACGTTATAACGTATCACTATATAACGTTATACGTTATAACGTATCACTATATAACGTTATACGTTATATGGTAATACTATATAACAATATACGTTATTACGTAATAGTATATATCGTTTTACGATATATGGTAATGCTATATAACGTTATACGTTATACCGTAACAATATATAACGTTATACGTTATATGGAAATACTATATAACGATATACGTTATTACGTAATAGTATATATCGTTATACGTTATAACGTAACACTATATAACGTTATACGTATATGGTAATGCTATATATCGTTATACGTTATAACGTAACAATAAATAACGTTATACGTTATATGGTAATACTATATAACAATATACGTTATTACGTAATAGTATATATCGTTTTACGTTATATGGTAATTCTATATAACGTTATACGTTATTACGTAATAGTATATATCGTTTTACGATATATGGTAATGCTATATAACGTTATACGTTATACCGTAACAATATATAACGTTATACGTTATACCGTAACAATATATAACGTTATACGTTATATGGAAATACTATATAACGATATACGTTATTACGTAATAGTATATATCGTTATACGTTATAACGTAACACTATATAACGTTATACGTTATATGGTAATACTATATATCGTTATACGTTATTACGTAATTGTATATAACGTTATACGTTATATTGTAATACCATATAACGATATACGTTATTACGTAATTGTATATATCGTTATACGTTATATGGTAATACTATATATCGTTATACGTTATATCGTAACAATATATAACGTTATACGTTATTACGTAATAGTATATATCGTTTTACGATATATGGTAATGCTATATAACGTTATACGTTATTACGTAATAGTATATATCGTTATACGTTATAACGTAACACTATAGAACGTTATACGTTATATGGTAATACTATATATCGTTATACGTTATTACGTAATAGTATATATCGTTTTACGATATATGGTAATGCTATATAACGTTATACGTTATACCGTAACAATATATATCGTTATACGTTATATGGTAATACTATATATCGTTATACGTTATAACGTAACAATATATAACGCTATACGATATATGGTAATACTATATAACGATATACGTTATTACGTAATAGTATATATCGTTATACGTTATAACGTAACACTATAGAACGTTATACGTTATATGGTAATACTATATATCGTTATACGTTATTACGTAATAGTATATATCGTTTTACGTTATATGGTAATACTATATATCGTTATACGTTATAACGTAACAATATATAACGTTATACGTTATATTGTAATACTATATAACGATATACGTTATTACGTAATAGTATATATCGTTATACGTTATAACGTAACACTATATAACGTTATACGTTATACCGTAACAATATATAACGTTATACGATATATGGTAATTCTATATAACGTTATACGTTATTACGTAATAGTATATATCGCTTTACGATATATGGTAATGCTATATAACGTTATACGTTATATGGTAATACTATATATCGTTATACGTTATACCGTAACAATATATAACGTTATACGTTATATGGTATTACTATATATCGTTATGCGTTATAACGTAACAATATATAACGCTATACGTTATATGGAAATACTATATAACGATATACGTTATTACGTAATAGTATATATCGTTATACGTTATACCGTAACAGTATATAACGTTATACGTTATATGGTAATACTATATATCGTTATGCGTTATAACGTAACAATATATAACGCTATACGTTATATGGTAATACTATATAACGATATACGTTATTACGTAATAGTATATATCGTTTTACGTTATAACGTAACAATATATAACGTTATACGTTATATGGTAATACTATATAACGATATACGTTATTACGTAATAGTATATATCGTTATACGTTATAAGGTAACACTATATAACGTTATACGTTATATGGTAATACTATATATCGTTATACGTTATTACGTAATAGTATATATCGTTTTACGTTATATGGTAATACTATATATCGTTATACGTTATAACGTAACAATATATAACGTTATACGTTATATGGAAATACTATATAACGATATACGTTATTACGTAATAGTATATATCGTTATACGTTATGTGGTAATGCTATATAACCATATACGTTATAACGTAACACTATATAACGTTATACGTTATATGGTAATACTATATATCGTTATACGTTATAACGTAACACTATATAACGTTATACGTTATATGGTTATACTATATATCGTTATATGTTATTCCGTAATAGTATATATCGTTTTACGTTATATTGTAATACTATATATCGTTATATGTTATAACGTAACTATATATAACGTTATAAGTTATATGGTAATACTATATAACGATATACGTTATTACGTAATACTATATATCGTTATACGTTATTACGTAATTGTATATAACGTTATACGTTATATTGTAATACTATATAACGATATACGTTATTACGTAATTGTATATATCGTTATACGTTATATGGTAATACTATATATCGTTATACGTTATATCGTAACAATATATAACGTTATACGTTATTACGTAATAGTATATATCGTTTTACGATATATGGTAATGCTATATAACGTTATACGTTATTACGTAATAGTATATATCGTTATACGTTATAACGTAACACTATAGAACGTTATACGTTATATGGTAATACTATATATCGTTATACGTTATAATGTAACAATATATAACGTTATACGTTATATTGTAATACTATATAACGATATACGTTATTACGTAATTGTATATATCGTTATACGTTATATGGTAATACTATATATCGTTATACGTTATAACGTAACAATATATAACGTTATACGTTATTACGTAATAGTATATATCGTTTTACGATATATGGTAATGCTATATAACGTTATACGTTATACCGTAACAATATATAACGTTATACGTTATATGGTAATACTATATATCGTTATACGTTATAACGTAACAATATATAACGCAATACGTTATATGGTAATACTATATAACGATATACGTTATTACGTAATAGTATATATCGTTATACGTTATAACGTAACACTATAGAACGTTATACGTTATATGGTAATACTATATATCGTTATACGTTATTACGTAATAGTATATATCGTTTTACGTTATATGGTAATACTATATATCGTTATACGTTATAACGTAACAATATATAACGTTATACGTTATATGGAAATACTATATAACGATATACGTTATTACGTAATAGTATATATCGTTATACGTTATGCGGTAATGCTATATAACCATATACGTTATAACGTAACACTATATAACGTTATACGTTATATGGTAATACTATATATCGTTATACGTTATAACGTAACACTATATAACGTTATACGTTATATGGTTATACTATATATCGTTATATGTTATTACGTAATAGTATATATCGTTTTACGTTATATGGTAATACTATATATCGTTATACGTTATAACGTAACAATATATAACGTTTTACGTTATATGGTAATGCTATATAACGATATACGTTATAACGTATCACTATATAACGTTATACGTTATATGGTTATACTATATAACAATATACGTTATTACGTAATAGTATATATCGTTTTACGTTATGTGGTAATGCTATATAACCATATACGTTATAACGTAACACTATATAACGTTATACGTTATATGGTAATGCTATATAACGTTATACGTTATAACGTAACACTATATAACGTTATACGTTATATGGTAATAGTATATATCGTTATACGTTATGTGGTAATACTATATAACGATATACGTTATTACGTAATACTATATATCGTTATACGTTATAACGTAACACTACATAACGTTATACGTTATACCGTAACAATATATAACGTTATACGTTATATGGTAATACTATATATCGTTATACGTTATAACGTAACAATATATAACGCTATACGTTATATGGTAATACTATATATCGTTATACGTTATAACGTAACAATTTATAACGTTATACGTTATATGGTAATACTATATAACAATATACGTTGTTACGTAATAGTATATATCGTTTTACGTTATATGGTAATGCTATATAACGATATACGTTATAACGTATCACTATATCACGTTATACGTTATATGGTAATACTATATAACAATATACGTTATTACGTAATAGTATATATCGTTTTACGTTATATGGTAATACTATATATCGTTATACGTTATAACGTAACAATATATAACGTTATACGTTATATGGAAATACTATATAACGATATACGTTATTACGTAATTGTATATATCGTTATACGTTATAACGTAACACTATATAACGTTATACGTTATATGGTAATTCTATATAACGTTATACGTTATTACGTAATAGTATATATCGTTTTACGATATATGGTAATGCTATATAACGTTATACGTTATATGGTAATACTATATATCGTTATACGTTATTACGTAATAGTATATATCGTTATACGTTATAACGTAACAATATGTAACGTTATACGTTATATGGAAATTCTATATAACGATATACGTTATTACGTAATAGTATATATCGTTATACGTTATAACGTATCACTATATAACGTTATACGTTATAACGTATCACTATATAACGTTATACGTTATATGGTAATACTATATAACAATATACGTTATTACGTAATAGTATATATCGTTTTACGATATATGGTAATGCTATATAACGTTATACGTTATACCGTAACAATATATAACGTTATACGTTATATGGAAATACTATATAACGATATACGTTATTACGTAATAGTATATATCGTTATACGTTATAACGTAACACTATATAACGTTATGCGTATATGGTAATGCTATATATCGTTATACGTTATAACGTAACAATAAATAACGTTATACGTTATATGGTAATACTATATAACAATATACGTTATTACGTAATAGTATATATCGTTTTACGTTATATGGTAATTCTATATAACGTTATACGTTATTACGTAATAGTATATATCGTTTTACGATATATGGTAATGCTATATAACGTTATACGTTATACCGTAACAATATATAACGTTATACGTTATACCGTAACAATATATAACGTTATACGTTATATGGAAATACTATATAACGATATACGTTATTACGTAATAGTATATATCGTTATACGTTATAACGTAACACTATATAACGTTATACGTTATATGGTAATACTATATATCGTTATACGTTATTACGTAATTGTATATAACGTTATACGTTATATTGTAATACCATATAACGATATACGTTATTACGTAATTGTATATATCGTTATACGTTATATGGTAATACTATATATCGTTATACGTTATATCGTAACAATATATAACGTTATACGTTATTACGTAATAGTATATATCGTTTTACGATATATGGTAATGCTATATAACGTTATACGTTATTACGTAATAGTATATATCGTTATACGTTATAACGTAACACTATAGAACGTTATACGTTATATGGTAATACTATATATCGTTATACGTTATTACGTAATAGTATATATCGTTTTACGATATATGGTAATGCTATATAACGTTATACGTTATACCGTAACAATATATATCGTTATACGTTATATGGTAATACTATATATCGTTATACGTTATAACGTAACAATATATAACGCTATACGATATATGGTAATACTATATAACGATATACGTTATTACGTAATAGTATATATCGTTATACGTTATAACGTAACACTATAGAACGTTATACGTTATATGGTAATACTATATATCGTTATACGTTATTACGTAATAGTATATATCGTTTTACGTTATATGGTAATACTATATATCGTTATACGTTATAACGTAACAATATATAACGTTATACGTTATATTGTAATACTATATAACGATATACGTTATTACGTAATAGTATATATCGTTATACGTTATAACGTAACACTATATAACGTTATACGTTATACCGTAACAATATATAACGTTATACGATATATGGTAATTCTATATAACGTTATACGTTATTACGTAATAGTATATATCGCTTTACGATATATGGTAATGCTATATAACGTTATACGTTATATGGTAATACTATATATCGTTATACGTTATACCGTAACAATATATAACGTTATACGTTATATGGTATTACTATATATCGTTATGCGTTATAACGTAACAATATATAACGCTATACGTTATATGGAAATACTATATAACGATATACGTTATTACGTAATAGTATATATCGTTATACGTTATACCGTAACAGTATATAACGTTATACGTTATATGGTAATACTATATATCGTTATGCGTTATAACGTAACAATATATAACGCTATACGTTATATGGTAATACTATATAACGATATACGTTATTACGTAATAGTATATATCGTTTTACGTTATAACGTAACAATATATAACGTTATACGTTATATGGTAATACTATATAACGATATACGTTATTACGTAATAGTATATATCGTTATACGTTATAAGGTAACACTATATAACGTTATACGTTATATGGTAATACTATATATCGTTATACGTTATTACGTAATAGTATATATCGTTTTACGTTATATGGTAATACTATATATCGTTATACGTTATAACGTAACAATATATAACGTTATACGTTATATGGAAATACTATATAACGATATACGTTATTACGTAATAGTATATATCGTTATACGTTATGTGGTAATGCTATATAACCATATACGTTATAACGTAACACTATATAACGTTATACGTTATATGGTAATACTATATATCGTTATACGTTATAACGTAACACTATATAACGTTATACGTTATATGGTTATACTATATATCGTTATATGTTATTACGTAATAGTATATATCGTTTTACGTTATATGGTAATACTATATATCGTTATACGTTATAACGTAACAATATATAACGTTTTACGTTATATGGTAATGCTATATAACGATATACGTTATAACGTATCACTATATAACGTTATACGTTATATGGTAATACTATATAACAATATACGTTATTACGTAATAGTATATATCGTTTTACGTTATGTGGTAATGCTATATAACCATATACGTTATAACGTAACACTATATAACGTTATACGATATATGGTAATGCTATATAACGTTATACGTTATAACGTAACACTATATAACGTTATACGTTATATGGTAATAGTATATATCGTTATACGTTATGTGGTAATGCTATATAACCATATACGTTATAACGTAACACTATATAACGTTATACGTTATATGGTAATACTATATATCGTTATACGTTATAACGTAACACTATATAACGTTATACGTTATATGGTTATACTATATATCGTTATATGTTATTCCGTAATAGTATATATCGTTTTACGTTATATGGTAATACTATATATCGTTATATGTTATAACGTAACTATATATAACGTTATAAGTTATATGGTAATACTATATAACGATATACGTTATTACGTAATACTATATATCGTTATACGTTATTACGTAATTGTATATAACGTTATACGTTATATTGTAATACTATATAACGATATACGTTATTACGTAATTGTATATATCGTTATACGTTATATGGTAATACTATATATCGTTATACGTTATATCGTAACAATATATAACGTTATACGTTATTACGTAATAGTATATATCGTTTTACGATATATGGTAATGCTATATAACGTTATACGTTATTACGTAATAGTATATATCGTTATACGTTATAACGTAACACTATAGAACGTTATACGTTATATGGTAATACTATATATCGTTATACGTTATAATGTAACAATATATAACGTTATACGTTATATTGTAATACTATATAACGATATACGTTATTACGTAATTGTATATATCGTTATACGTTATATGGTAATACTATATATCGTTATACGTTATAACGTAACAATATATAACGTTATACGTTATTACGTAATAGTATATATCGTTTTACGATATATGGTAATGCTATATAACGTTATACGTTATACCGTAACAATATATAACGTTATACGTTATATGGTAATACTATATATCGTTATACGTTATAACGTAACAATATATAACGCAATACGTTATATGGTAATACTATATAACGATATACGTTATTACGTAATAGTATATATCGTTATACGTTATAACGTAACACTATAGAACGTTATACGTTATATGGTAATACTATATATCGTTATACGTTATTACGTAATAGTATATATCGTTTTACGTTATATGGTAATACTATATATCGTTATACGTTATAACGTAACAATATATAACGTTATACGTTATATGGAAATACTATATAACGATATACGTTATTACGTAATAGTATATATCGTTATACGTTATGCGGTAATGCTATATAACCATATACGTTATAACGTAACACTATATAACGTTATACGTTATATGGTAATACTATATATCGTTATACGTTATAACGTAACACTATATAACGTTATACGTTATATGGTTATACTATATATCGTTATATGTTATTACGTAATAGTATATATCGTTTTACGTTATATGGTAATACTATATATCGTTATACGTTATAACGTAACAATATATAACGTTTTACGTTATATGGTAATGCTATATAACGATATACGTTATAACGTATCACTATATAACGTTATACGTTATATGGTTATACTATATAACAATATACGTTATTACGTAATAGTATATATCGTTTTACGTTATGTGGTAATGCTATATAACCATATACGTTATAACGTAACACTATATAACGTTATACGTTATATGGTAATGCTATATAACGTTATACGTTATAACGTAACACTATATAACGTTATACGTTATATGGTAATAGTATATATCGTTATACGTTATGTGGTAATACTATATAACGATATACGTTATTACGTAATACTATATATCGTTATACGTTATAACGTAACACTACATAACGTTATACGTTATACCGTAACAATATATAACGTTATACGTTATATGGTAATACTATATATCGTTATACGTTATAACGTAACAATATATAACGCTATACGTTATATGGTAATACTATATATCGTTATACGTTATAACGTAACAATTTATAACGTTATACGTTATATGGTAATACTATATAACAATATACGTTGTTACGTAATAGTATATATCGTTTTACGTTATATGGTAATGCTATATAACGATATACGTTATAACGTATCACTATATCACGTTATACGTTATATGGTAATACTATATAACAATATACGTTATTACGTAATAGTATATATCGTTTTACGTTATATGGTAATACTATATATCGTTATACGTTATAACGTAACAATATATAACGTTATACGTTATATGGAAATACTATATAACGATATACGTTATTACGTAATTGTATATATCGTTATACGTTATAACGTAACACTATATAACGTTATACGTTATATGGTAATTCTATATAACGTTATACGTTATTACGTAATAGTATATATCGTTTTACGATATATGGTAATGCTATATAACGTTATACGTTATATGGTAATACTATATATCGTTATACGTTATTACGTAATAGTATATATCGTTTTACGTTATATGGTAATACTATATATCGTTATACGTTATAACGTAACAATATATAACGTTATACGTTATTACGTAATAGTATATATCGTTTTACGATATATGGTAATGCTATATAACGTTATACGTTATACCGTAACAATATATAACGTTATACGTTATATGGTAATACTATATATCGTTATACGTTATAACGTAACAATATATAACGCTATACGTTATATGGTAATACTATATAACGATATACGATATTACGTAACAGTATATATCGTTTTACGTTATTACGTAATAGTATATAATGTTATACTTTATATGGTAATACTATATACCGTTATATGTTATAACGTATCACTTTATAACGTTATACGTTATATGGTAATACTATATAACAATATACGTTATTACGTAATAGTATATATCGTTTTACGTTATATGGTAATACTATATATCGTTATACGTTATAACGTAACAATATATAACGTTATACGTTATATGGAAATACTAAATAACGATATACGTTATTACGTAATAGTATATATCGTTATACGTTATAACGTAACACTATATAACGTTATACGTTATATGGTAATACTATATATCGTTATACGTTATAATGGAACAATATATAATGTTATACGTTATATTGTAATACTATATAACGATATACGTTATTACGTAGTTGTATATATCGTTATACGTTATAACGTAACACTATATAACGTTATACGTTATATGGTAATTCTATATAACGTTATACGTTATTACGTAATAGTATATATCGTTTTACGATATATGGTAATGCTAAATAACGTTATACGTTATACCGTAACAATATATAACGTTATACGTTATATGGTATTACTATATATCGTTATACGTTATAACGTAACAATATATAACGCTATACGTTATATGGAAATACTATACAACGATATACGTTATTACGTAATAGTATATATCGTTATACGTTATAACGTAACGCTATATACCGTTATACGTTATATGGTAATACTATATATCGTTATACGTTATTACGTAATAGTATATATCGTTTTACGATATATGGTAATGCTATATAACGTTATACGTTATACCGTAACAATATATAACGTTATACGTTATATGGTATTACTATATATCGTTATACGTTATAACGTAACAATATATAACGCTATACGTTATATGGAAATACTATATAACGATATACGTTATTACGTAATAGTATATATCGTTATACGTTATACCGTAACAATATATAACGTTATACGTTATATGGTAATACTATATATCGTAATGCGTTATAACGTAACAATATATAACGCTATACGTTATATGGTAATACTATATATCGTTATACGTTATTACGTAATAGTATATATCGTTTTACGTTATATGGTAATACTATATATCGTTATACGTTATAACGTAACAATATATAACGTTATACGTTATATGGAAATACTATATAACGATATACGTTATTACGTAATAGTATATATCGTTATACGTTATTACGTAATAGTATATATCGTTTTACGTTATATGGTAATACTATATATCGTTATACGTTATAACGTAACAATATATAACGTTATACGTTATATGGAAATACTATATAACGATATACGTTATTACGTAATAGTATATATCGTTATACGTTATAACGTAACACTATATAACGTTATACGTTATATGGTAATACTATATATCGTTATACGTTATCACGTAATAGTATATATCGTTTTACGTTATATGGTAATACTATATATCGTTATACGTTATAACGTAACAATATATAACGTTTTACGTTATATGGTAATGCTATATAACGATATACGTTATAACGTATCACTATATAACGTTATACGTCATATGGTAATACTATATAACAATATACGTTATTACGTAATAGTATATATCGTTTCACGTTATGTGGTAATGCTATATAACGATATACGTTATAACGTAACACTATACAACGTTATACGTTATATGGTAATACTATATATCGTTATACGTTATAACGTAACAATATATAACGTTATACGTTATATGATATTACTATATAACGGTATACGTTATTACGTAATAGAATATATCGTTATACGTTATAACGTAACACTATATAACGTTAGACGTTATACGGTAATTCTATATAACGTTATACGTTATTACGTAATAGTATATATCGTTTTACGTTATATGGTAATGCTATATAACCTTATACGTTATATGGTAACTCTATATAACGTTATACGTTATTACGTAATAGTATATATCGTTTTACGTTATAACGTAACACTATATAACGTTATACGTTATATGGTAATACTATATATCGTTATACGTTATTACGTAATAGTATATATCGTTTTACGTTATATGGTAATACTATATATCGTTATACGTTATAACGTAACAATATATAACGTTATACGTTATTACGTAATAGTATATATCGTTTTACGTTATATGGTAATACTATATATCGTTATACGTTATAACGTAACAATATATAACGTTATACGTTATATGGAAATACTATATAACGATATACGTTATTACGTAATAGTATATATCGTTATACGTTATAAGGTAGCACTATATAACGTTATACGTTATATGGTAATACTATATATCGTTATACGTTATAACGTAACAATATATAACGTTATACGTTATATGGTAATACTATATAACAATATACGTTATTACGTAATAGTATATATCGTTTTACGTTATAACGTAACAATATATAACGTTATACGTTATATGGTAATACTATATATCGTTATACGTTATTACGTAATAATATATATCGTTTTACGTTATATGGTAATACTATATATCGTTATACGTTATAACGTAACAATATATAACGTTATACGTTATTACGTAATAGTATATATCGCTTTACGTTATATGGTAATACTATATATCGTTATACATTATAACGTAACAATATATAACGTTATACGTTATATGGAAATACTATATAACGATATACGATATTACGTAACAGTATATATCGTTTTACGTTATTACGTAATAGTATATATCGTTTTACGCTATATGGCAATACTATATATCGTTATACGTTATAACGTAACAATATATAACGTTATACGTTATTACGTAATAGTATATATCGTTTTACGTTATATGGTAATACTATATATCGTTATACGTTATAACGTAACAATATATAACGTTATACGTTATATGGAAATACTATATAACGATATACGTTATTGCGTAATAGTATATATCGTTATACGTTATAACGTAACACTATATAACGTTATACGTTATATGGTAATTCTATATAACGTTATACGTTATTACTTAATAGTATATATCGTTTTACGATATATGGTAATGCTATATAACGCTATACGTTATATGGTAATACTATATAACGATATGCGTTATTACGTAATAGTATATATCGTTTTACGTTATAACGTAACAATATATAACGTTATACGTTATATGGTAATACTATATATCGTTATACGTTATTACGTAATAGTATATATCGTTTTACGTTATATGGTAATACTATATAACGATATACGTTATTACGTAATAGTATATATCGTTTTACGTTATAACGTAACACTATATAACGTTATACGTTATATGGTAATACTATATATCGTTATACGTTATTACGTAATAGTATATATCGTTTTACGTTATATGGTAATACTATATATCGTTATACGTTATAACGTAACAATATATAACGTTATACGTTATATAGAAATACTATATAACGATATACGTTATTACGTAATAGTATATATCGTTATACGTTATAACGTAACACTATATAACGTTATACGTTATATGGAAATACTATATAACGATATACGTTATTACGTAATAGTATATATCGTTATACGTTATAACGTAACACTATATAACGTTATACGTTATATGGTAATACTATATATCGTTATACGTTATCACGTAATAGTATATATCGTTTTACGTTATATGGTAATACTATATATCGTTATACGTTATAATGGAACAATATATAATCTTATACGTTATATTGTAATACTATATAACGATATGCGTTATTACGTAATAGTATATATCGTTTTACGTTATAACGTAACACTATATAACGTTATACGTTATATGGTAATACTATATATCGTTATACGTTATTACGTAATAGTATATATCGTTTTACGATATATGGTAATGCTATATAACGTTATACGTTATACCGTAACAATATATAACGTTATACGTTATATGGTATTACTATATATCGTTATACGTTATAACGTAACAATATATAACGCTATACGTTATATGGAAATACTATATAACGATATACGTTATTACGTAATAGTATATATCGTTATACGTTATACCGTAACAATATATAACGTTATACGTTATATGGTAATACTATATATCGTTATGCGTTCTAACGTAACAATATATAACGCTATACGTTATATGGTAATACTATATAACGATATGCGTTATTACGTAATAGTATATATCGTTTTACGTTATAACGTAACACTATATAACGTTATACGTTATATGGTAATAATATATATCGTTATACGTTATTACGTAATAGTATATATCGTTTTACGTTATATGGTAATACTATATATCGTTATACGTTATAACGTAACAATATATAACGTTATACGTTATATGGAAATACTATATAACGATATACGTTATTACGTAATAGTATATATCGTTATACGTTATAACGTAACACTATATAACGTTATACGTTATATGGTAATACTATATAACGATATACGTTATTACGTAATAGTATATATAGTTATACGTTATAACGTAGCACTATATAACGTTATACGTTATAACGTAGCACTATATAACGTTATACGTTATATGGTAATACTATATATCGTTATACGTTATAACGTAACAATACATAACGTTATACGTTATATGGTAATACTATATAACAATATACGTTATTACGTAATAGTATATATCGTTTTACGTTATATGGTAATACTATATATCGTTATACGTTATAACGTAACAATATATAACGTTATACGATATATGGAAATACTATATAACGATATACGTTATTACGTAATAGTATATATCGTTATACGTTATAACGTAACACTATATAACGTTATACGTTATATGGTAATACTATATATCGCTATACGTTATTACGTAATAGTATATATCGTTTTACGTTATATGGTAATACTATATATCGTTATACGTTATAACGTAACAATATATAACGTTATACGTTATATGGAAATACTATATAACGATATACGTTATTACGTAATAGTATATATCGTTATACGTTATAACGTAACACTATATAACGTTATACGTTATATGGTAATACAATATATCGTTATACGTTATCACGTAATAGTATATACCGTTTTACGTTATATGGTAATACTATATATCGTTATACGTTATAACGTAACAATATATAACGTTATACGTTATATGGAAATACTATATAACGATATACGTTATTACGTAATTGTATATATCGTTATACGTTATAACGTAACACTATATAACGTTATACGTTATATGGTAATTCTATATAACGTTATACGTTATTACGTAATAGTATATATCGTTTTACGATATATGGTAATGCTATATAACGTTATACGTTATACCGTAACAATATATAACGTTATACGTTATATGGTAATTCTATATAACGTTATACGTTATTATGTAATAGTATATATCGTTTTACGATATATGGTAATGCTATATAACGTTATACGTTATACCGTAACAATATATAACTTTATACGTTATATGGTATTGCTATATATCGTTATACGTTATAACGTAACAATATATAACGCTATACGTTATATAGAAATACTATATAACGATATACGTTATTACGTAATAGTATATATCGTTATACGTTATAACGTAACACTATATAACGTTATACGTTATATGGTAATACTACATATCGTTATACGTTATATTGTAATACTATATAACGATATACGTTATTACGTAATTGTATATATCGTTATACGTTATAACGTAACAATATATAACGCTATACGTTATATGGTAATACTATATAACGATATACGATATTACGTAATAGTATATATCGTTTTACGTTATTACGTAATAGTATATATCGTTTTACGTTATTACGTAATAGTATATATCGTTTTACGTTATTACGTAATAGTATATAATGTTATACTTTAAATGGTAATACTATATATCGTTATACGTTATAACGTAACAATATATAACGTTATACGATATATGGAAATACTATATAACGATATACGTTATTACGTAATAGTATATATCGTTATACGTTATAACGTAACACTATATAACGTTATACGTTATATGGTAATACTATATATCGTTATACGTTATTACGTAATAGTATATATCGTTTTACGTTATATGGTAATACTATATATCGTTATACGTTATAACGTAACAATATATAACGTTATACGTTATATGGAAATACTATATAACGATATACGTTATTACGTAATAGTATATATCGTTATACGTTATAACGTAACACTATATAACGTTATACGTTATATGGTAATACTATATAACGTTATACGTTATCACGTAATAGTATATATCGTTTTACGTTATATGGTAATACTATATATCGTTATACGTTATAACGTAACAATATATAACGTTTTACGTTATATGGAAATACTATATAACGATATACGTTATTACGTAATAGTATATATCGTTATACGTTATAACGTAACACTATATAACGTTATACGTTATATGGTAATACTATATATCGTTATACGTTATCACGTAATAGTATATATCGTTTCACGTTATGTGGTAATGCTATATAACGATATACGTTATAACGTAACACTATATAACGTTATACGTTATATGGTAATACTATATAACGTTATACGTTATCACGTAATAGTATATATCGCTTTACGTTATATGGTAATACTATATATCGTTATACGTTATAACGTAACAATATATAACGTTATGCGTTATATGATAATACTATATAACGATATACGTTATTACGTAATAGAATATATCGTTATACGTTATAACGTAATACTATATAACGTTATACGTTATATGATAATACTATATAACGATATACGTTATTACGTAATAGAATATATCGTTATACGTTATAACGTAACACTATATAACGTTATACGTTATATGGTAATTCTATATAACGATATACGATATTCCGTAACAGTATATATCGTTTTACGTTATTACGTAATAGTATATAATGTTATACTTTATATGGTAATACTATATAACGTTATATGTTATAACGTATCACTTTATAACGTTATACGTTATATGGTAATACTATATAACGATATACGTTATTACGTAATAGTATATATCGTTATACGTTATAACGTAACACTTTATAACGTTATACGTTATACCGTAACAATATATAACGTTATACGTTATATGGTAATACTATATATCGTTATACGTTATTACGTAATAGTATATATCGTTTTACGTTATATGGTAATACTATATATCGTTATACGTTATAACGTAACAATATATAACGCTATACGTTATATGGTAATACTATATAACGATATACGATATTACGTAATAGTATATATCGTTTTACGTTATTACGTAATAGTATATATCGTTTTACGTTATTACGTAATAGTATATATCGTTTTACGTTATTACGTAATAGTATATAATGTTATACTTTAAATGGTAATACTATATAACGTTATATGTTATAACGTATCACTATATAACGTTATACGTTATATGCTAATACTATATAACAATATACGTTATTACGTAATAGTATATACCGTTTTACGTTATATGGTAATACTATATATCGTTATACGTTATAACGTAACAATATATAACGTTATACGTTATATGGAAATACTATATAACGATATACGTTATTACGTAATTGTATATATCGTTATACGTTATAACGTAACACTACATAACGTTATACGTTATACCGTAACAATATATAACGTTATACGTTATATGGTAATACTATATATCGTTATACGTTATAACGTAACAATATATAACGCTATACGTTATATGGTAATACTATATATCGTTATACGTTATAACGTAACAATTTATAACGTTATACGTTATATGGTAATACTATATAACAATATACGTTGTTACGTAATAGTATATATCGTTTTACGTTATATGGTAATGCTATATAACGATATACGTTATAACGTATCACTATATCACGTTATACGTTATATGGTAATACTATATAACAATATACGTTATTACGTAACAGTATATATCGTTTTACGTTATATGGTAATACTATATATCGTTATACGTTATAACGTAACAATATATAACGTTATACGTTATATGGAAATACTATATAACGATATACGTTATTGCGTATTAGTATATATCGTTATACGTTATAACGTAACACTATAGAACGTTATACGTTATATGGTAATACTATATATCGTTATACGTTATAATGTAACAATATATAACGTTATACGTTATATTGTAATACTATATAACGATATACGTTATTACGTAATTGTATATATCGTTATACGATATAACGTAACACTATATAACGTTTTACGTTATATGGTAATTCTATATAACGTTATACGTTATTACGTAATAGTATATATCGTTTTACGATATATGGTAATGCTATATAACGTTATACGTTATATGGTAATACTATATATCGTTATACGTTATTACGTAATAGTATATATCGTTTTACGTTATATGGTAATACTATATATCGTTATACGTTATAACGTAAGAATATATAACGCTATACGTTATATGGTAATACTATATAACGATATACGATATTACGTAACAGTATATATCGTTTTACGTTATTACGTAATAGTATATAATGTTATACTTTATATGGTGATACTATATAACGTTATATGTTATAACGTATCACTTTATAACGTTATACGTTATATGGTAATACTATATAACAATATACGTTATTACGTAATAGTATATATCGTTATACGTTATAACGTAACACTATATAACGTTATACGTTATATGGTAATACTATATATCGTTATACGTTATAATGGAACAATATATAATGTTATACGTTATATTGTAATACTATATAACGATATACGTTATTACGTAATTGTATATATCGTTATACGTTATAACGTAACACTATATAACGTTATAAGTTATATGGTAATTCTATATAACGTTATACGTTATTACGTAATAGTATATATCGTTTTACGATATATGGTAATGCTAAATAACGTTATACGTTATACCGTAACAATATATAACGTTATACGTTATATGGTATTACTATATATCGTTATACGTTATAACGTAACAATATATAACGCTATACGTTATATGGAAATACTATATAGCGATATACGTTATTACGTAATAGTATACATCGTTATACGTTATAACGTAACGCTATATAACGTTATACGTTATATGGTAATACTATATATCGTTATACGTTATTACGTAATAGTATATATCGTTTTACGATATATGGTTATGCTATATAACGTTATACGTTATACCGTAACAATATATAACGTTATACGTTATATGGTATTACTATATATCGTTATACGTTATAACGTAACAATATATAACGCTATACGTTATATGGAAATACTATATAACGATATACGTTATTACGTAATAGTATATATCGTTATACGTTATACCGTAACAATATATAACGTTATACGTTATATGGTAATACTATATATCGTTATGCGTTATAACGTAACAATATATAACGCTATACGTTATACGGTAATGCTATATAACGATATACGTTATTACGTAATAGTATATATCGTTATACGTTATAACGTAACACTATATAACGTTATACGTTATATGGTAATACTATATATCGTTATACGTTATCACGTAATAGTATATATCGTTTTACGTTATATGGTAATACTATATATCGTTATACGTTATAACGTAACAATATATAACGTTTTACGTTATATGGTAATGCTATATAACGATATACGTTATAACGTATCACTATATAACGTTATACGTTATATGGTAATACTATATAACAATATACGTTATTACGTAATAGTATATATCGTTTCACGTTATGTGGTAATGCTATATAACGATATACGTTATAACGTAACACTATACAACGTTATACATTATATGGTAATACTATATATAGTTATACGTTATAACGTAACAATATATAACGTTATACGTTATATGATAATACTATATAACGATATACGTTATTACGTAATAGAATATATCGTTATACGTTATAACGTAACACTATATAACGTTATACGTTATATGGTAATTCTATATAACGTTATACGTTATTACGTAATAGTATATATCGTTTTACGTTATATGGTAATGCTATATAACCTTATACGTTATATGGTAATTCTATATAACGTTATACGTTATTACGTAATAGTATATATCGTTTTACGTTATAACGTAACACTATATAACGTTATACGTTATATGGTAATACTATATATCGTTATACGTTATTACGTAATAGTATATATCGTTTTACGTTATATGGTAATACTATATATCGTTATACGTTATAACGTAACAGTATATAACGTTATACGTTATTACGTAATAGTATATATCGTTTTACGTTATATGGTAATACTATATATCGTTATACGTTATTACGTAATAGTATATATCGCTTTACGTTATATGGTAATACTATATATCGTTATACGTTATAACGTAACAATATATAACGTTATACGTAATATGGTAATACTATATAACAATATACGTTATTACGTAATAGTATATATCGTTTAACGTTATAACGTAACAATATATAACGTTATACGTTATATGGTAATACTATATAACAATATACGTTATTACGTAATAGTATATATCGTTTTACGTTATAACGTAACAATATATAACGTTATACGTTATATGGTAATACTATATATCGTTATACGTTATTACGTAATAGTATATATCGTTTTACGTTATATGGTAATACTATATATCGTTATACGTTATAACGTAACAATATATAACGTTATACGTTATATGGAAATACTATATATCGTTATACGTTATTACGTAATAGTATATATCGCTTTACGTTATATGGTAATACTATATATCGTTATACGTTATAACGTAACAATATATAACGTTATACGTTATATGGAAATACTATATAACGATATACGATATTACGTAACAGTATATATCGTTTTACGTTATATGGTAATACTATATATCGTTATACGTTATAACGTAACAATATATAACGTTATACGTTATATGGAAATACTATATAACGATATACGTTATTGCGTATTAGTATATATCGTTATACGTTATAACGTAACACTATAGAACGTTATACGTTATATGGTAATACTATATATCGTTATACGTTATAATGTAACAATATATAACGTTATACGTTATATTGTAATACTATATAACGATATACGTTATTACGTAATTGTATATATCGTTATACGATATAACGTAACACTATATAACGTTTTACGTTATATGGTAATTCTATATAACGTTATACGTTATTACGTAATAGTATATATCGTTTTACGATATATGGTAATGCTATATAACGTTATACGTTATATGGTAATACTATATATCGTTATACGTTATTACGTAATAGTATATATCGTTTTACGTTATATGGTAATACTATATATCGTTATACGTTATAACGTAACAATATATAACGCTATACGTTATATGGTAATACTATATAACGATATACGATATTACGTAACAGTATATATCGTTTTACGTTATTACGTAATAGTATATAATGTTATACTTTATATGGTGATACTATATAACGTTATATGTTATAACGTATCACTTTATAACGTTATACGTTATATGGTAATACTATATAACAATATACGTTATTACGTAATAGTATATATCGTTATACGTTATAACGTAACACTATATAACGTTATACGTTATATGGTAATACTATATATCGTTATACGTTATAATGGAACAATATATAATGTTATACGTTATATTGTAATACTATATAACGATATACGTTATTACGTAATTGTATATATCGTTATACGTTATAACGTAACACTATATAACGTTATAAGTTATATGGTAATTCTATATAACGTTATACGTTATTACGTAATAGTATATATCGTTTTACGATATATGGTAATGCTAAATAACGTTATACGTTATACCGTAACAATATATAACGTTATACGTTATATGGTATTACTATATATCGTTATACGTTATAACGTAACAATATATAACGCTATACGTTATATGGAAATACTATATAGCGATATACGTTATTACGTAATAGTATACATCGTTATACGTTATAACGTAACGCTATATAACGTTATACGTTATATGGTAATACTATATATCGTTATACGTTATTACGTAATAGTATATATCGTTTTACGATATATGGTTATGCTATATAACGTTATACGTTATACCGTAACAATATATAACGTTATACGTTATATGGTATTACTATATATCGTTATACGTTATAACGTAACAATATATAACGCTATACGTTATATGGAAATACTATATAACGATATACGTTATTACGTAATAGTATATATCGTTATACGTTATACCGTAACAATATATAACGTTATACGTTATATGGTAATACTATATATCGTTATGCGTTATAACGTAACAATATATAACGCTATACGTTATACGGTAATGCTATATAACGATATACGTTATTACGTAATAGTATATATCGTTATACGTTATAACGTAACACTATATAACGTTATACGTTATATGGTAATACTATATATCGTTATACGTTCTCACGTAATAGTATATATCGTTTTACGTTATATGGTAATACTATATATCGTTATACGTTATAACGTAACAATATATAACGTTTTACGTTATATGGTAATGCTATATAACGATATACGTTATAACGTATCACTATATAACGTTATACGTTATATGGTAATACTATATAACAATATACGTTATTACGTAATAGTATATATCGTTTCACGTTATGTGGTAATGCTATATAACGATATACGTTATAACGTAACACTATACAACGTTATACATTATATGGTAATACTATATATCGTTATACGTTATAACGTAACAATATATAACGTTATACGTTATATGATAATACTATATAACGATATACGTTATTACGTAATAGAATATATCGTTATACGTTATAACGTAACACTATATAACGTTATACGTTATATGGTAATTCTATATAACGTTATACGTTATTACGTAATAGTATATATCGTTTTACGTTATATGGTAATGCTATATAACCTTATACGTTATATGGTAATTCTATATAACGTTATACGTTATTACGTAATAGTATATATCGTTTTACGTTATAACGTAACACTATATAACGTTATACGTTATATGGTAATACTATATATCGTTATACGTTATTACGTAATAGTATATATCGTTTTACGTTATATGGTAATACTATATATCGTTATACGTTATAACGTAACAGTATATAACGTTATACGTTATTACGTAATAGTATATATCGTTTTACGTTATATGGTAATACTATATATCGTTATACGTTATTACGTAATAGTATATATCGCTTTACGTTATATGGTAATACTATATATCGTTATACGTTATAACGTAACAATATATAACGTTATACGTTATATGGTAATACTATATAACAATATACGTTATTACGTAATAGTATATATCGTTTAACGTTATAACGTAACAATATATAACGTTATACGTTATATGGTAATACTATATAACAATATACGTTATTACGTAATAGTATATATCGTTTTACGTTATAACGTAACAATATATAACGTTATACGTTATATGGTAATACTATATATCGTTATACGTTATTACGTAATAGTATATATCGTTTTACGTTATATGGTAATACTATATATCGTTATACGTTATAACGTAACAATATATAACGTTATACGTTATATGGAAATACTATATATCGTTATACGTTATTACGTAATAGTATATATCGCTTTACGTTATATGGTAATACTATATATCGTTATACGTTATAACGTAACAATATATAACGTTATACGTTATATGGAAATACTATATAACGATATACGATATTACGTAACAGTATATATCGTTTTACGTTATTACGTAATAGTATATATCGTTTTACGTTATATGGTAATACTATATATCGTTATACGTTATAACGTAACAATATATAACGTTATACGTTATTACGTAATAGTATATATCGTTTTACGTTATATGGTAATACTATATATCGTTATACGTTATAACGTAACAATATATAACGTTATACGTTATATGGAAATACTATATAACAATATACGTTATTACGTAATAGTATATATCGTTATACGTTATAACGTAGCACTATATAACGTTATACGTTATATGGTAATACTATATATCGTTATACGTTATAACGTAACAATATATAACGTTATACGTTATATGGTAATACTATATAACAATATACGTTATTACGTAATAGTATATATCGTTTGACGTTATAACGTAACAATATATAACGTTATACGATATATGGTAATACTATATAACAATATACGTTATTACGTAATAGTATATATCGTTTTACGTTATAACGTTACAATATATAATGTTATACGTTATATGGTAATACTATATATCGTTATACGTTATTACGTAATAGTATATATCGTTTTACGTTATATGGTAATACTATATATCGTTATACGTTATAACGTAACAATATATAACGTTATACGTTATATGGAAATACTATATATCGTTATACGTTATTACGTAATAGTATATATCGTTTTACGTTATATGGTAATACTATATATCGTTATACGTTATAACGTAACAATATATAACGTTATACGTTATATGGAAATACTATATAAGGATATACGTTATTACGTAATAGTATATATCGTTATACGTTATAACGTAACACTATATAACGTTATACGTTATATGGTAATACTATATATTGTTATACGTTATCACGTAATAGTAAATATCGTTTTACGTTATATGGTAATACTATATATCGTTATACGTTATAACGTAACAATATATAACGTTTTACGTTATATGGTAATACTATATATCGTTATACGTTATTACGTAATAGTATATATCGTTTTACGATATATGGTAATGCTATGTAACGTTATACGTTATACCGTAACAATATATAACGTTATACGTTATATGGTATTACTATATATCGTTATACGTTATAACGTAACAATATATAACGCTATACGTTATATGGAAATACTATATAACGATATACGTTATTACGTAATAGTATATATCGTTATACGTTATAACGTAACGCTATATAACGTTATACGTTATATGGTAATACTATATATCGTTATACGTTATTACGTAATAGTATATATCGTTTTACGATATATGGTAATGCTATGTAACGTTATACGTTATACCGTAACAATATATAACGTTATACGTTATATGGTATTACTATATATCGTTATACGTTATAACGTAACAATATATAACGCTATACGTTATATGGAAATACTATATAACGATATACGTTATTACGTAATAGTATATATCGTTATACGTTATACCGTAACAATATATAACGTTATACGTTATATGGTAATACTATATATCGTTATGCGTTATAACGTAACAATATATAACGCTATACGTTATATGGTAATACTATATAACGATATACGTTATTACGTAATAGTATATATCGTTTTACGTTATAACGTAACAATATATAACGTTATACGTTATATGGTAATACTATATAACGATATACGTTATTACGTAATAGTATATATCGTTATACGTTATAACGTAACACTATATAACGATATACGTTATGTGGTAATACTATATATCGTTATACGTTATTACGTAATAGTATATATCGTTTTACGGTATATGGTAATACTATATATCGTTATACGTTATAACGTAACAATATATAACGTTATACGTTATATGGAAATACTATATAAGGATATACGTTATTACGTAATAGTATATATCGTTATACGTTATAACGTAACACTATATAACGTTATACGTTATATGGTAATACTATATATCGTTATACGTTATCACGTAATAGTAAATATCGTTTTACGTTATATGGTAATACTATATATCGTTATACGTTATAACGTAACAATATATAACGTTTTACGTTATATGGTAATGCTATATAACGATATACGTTATAACGTATCACTATATATCGTTATACGTTATATGGTAATACTATATATCGTTATACGTTATAACGTAACAATATATAACGCTATACGTTATATGGTAATACTATATAACGATATACGATATTACGTAATAGTATATATTGTTTTACGTTATTACGTAATAGTATATACCGTTTTACGTTATTACGTAATAGTATATAATGTTATACTTTATATGGTAATACTATATAACGTTATATGTTATAACGTATCACAATATAACGTTATACGTTATATGGTAATACTATATAACAATATACGTTATTACGTAATAGTATATATCGTTTTACGTAATATGGTAATACTATATATCGTTATACGTTATAACGTAACAATATATAACGTTATACGTTATATGGAAATACTATATAACGATATACGTTATTACGTAATAGTATATATCGTTATACGTTATAACGTAACACTATATAACGTTATACGTTATATGGTAATACTATATATCGTTATACGTTATAACGTAACAATATATAACGTTATACGTTATATGGTAATACTATATAACAATATACGTTATTACGTAATAGTATATATCGTTTTACGTTATATGGTAATGCTATACAACGATATACGTTATAACGTATAACTATATAACGTTATACGTTATATGGTAATACTATATAGCAATATACGTTATAACGTAATAGTATATATCGTTTTACGTTATATGGTAATGCTATATAACGATATACGTTATAACGTAACACTATATAACTTTATACGTTATATGCTAATTCTATATAACATTATACATTATTACGTAATAGTATATATCGTTATACGTTATAACGTAACAATATATAACGTTATACGTTATATGGTAATACTATATAACAATATACGTTATTACGTAATAGTATATATCGTTTTACGTTATGTGGTAATGCTATATAACGATATACGTTACAACGTAACACTATATAACGTTATACGTTATATGGTAATACTATATATCGTTATACGTTATAACGTAGCAATATAAAACGTTATCCGTTATATGGTAATACTATATAACGATATACGTTATTACGTAATGGTATATATCGTTATTCGTTATAACGTAACAATATATAACGTTATACGTTATATGGTATTACTATATATCGTTATACGTTATAACGTAACAATATATAACGTTATACGTTATATGGTAATACTATATAACAATATACGTTGTTACGTAATAGTATATAACGTTTTACGTTATATGGTAACGCTATATAACGATATACGTTATAACGTATCACTATATCACGTTATACGTTATATGGTAATACTATATAACAATATACGTTATTACGTAATACTATATATCGTTATACGTTATAACGTAACACTATATAACGTTATACGTTATATGGTATTACTATATATCGTTATACGTTATAACGTAACAATATATAACGTTATACGTTATATGGTAATACTATATAACAATATACGTTGTTACGTAATAGTATATAACGTTTTACGTTATATGGTAATGCTATATAACGATATACGTTATAACGTATCACTATATCACGTTATACGTTATATGGTAATACTATATAACAATATACGTTATTACGTAATAGTATATATCGTTTTACGTTATATGGTAATGCTATATAACGATATACGTTATAACGTAACATTATATAGCGCTATACGTTATATGGTAATACTATATAACGATATACGTTATTACGTAATAGTATATATCGTTATACGTTATAACGTAACACTATATAACGTTATACGTTATATGGTAATACTATATAACGTTATACGTTATAACGTAACAATATATAACGTTATACGTTATATGGTAATACTATATAACAATATACGTTATTACGTAATAGTATATATCGTTTTACGTTATATGGTAATGCTATATAACGATATACGTTATAACGTAACACTGTATATCGTTATACGTTATATGGTAATACTATATATCGTTATACGTTATAACGTAACAATATATAGCGCTATAAGTTATATGGTAATACTATATAACGATATACGATATTACGTAATAGTATATATCGTTATACGTTATTACGTAATAGTATATAATGTTATACTTTATATGGTAATACTATACAACAATATACGTTATTACGTAATAGTATATATCGTTTTACGTTATGTGGTAATACTATATATCGTTATACGTTATAACGTAACAATATATAACGTTATACGTTATATGGAAATACTATATAACGATATACGTTATTACGTAATAGTATATATCGTTATACGTTATAACGTAACACTATATAACGTTATACGTTATATGGTAATAATATATAACGATATACGTTATTACGTAATAGTATATATCGTTATACGTTATAACGTAACACTATATAACGTTATACGTTATATGGTAATTCTATATAACGTTATACGTTATTACGTAATAGTATATATCGTTTTGCGTTATATGGTAATGCTATATAACGTTATACGTTATAACGTAACACTATATAACGTTATACGTTATATGGTAATAGTATATATCGTTATACGTTATAACGTAACTATATATAACGTTATACCTTATATGGTAATACTATATAACGATATACGTTATTACGTAATAGTATATATCGTTACACGTTATATGGTTATACTATATAACGATATACGTTATTACGTAATAGTATATATCGTTATACGTTATAACGTAACACTATATAGCGTTATACGTTATATGGTAATGCTATATATCGTTATACGTTATAACGTAACAATAAATAACGTTATACGTTATATTGTTATACTATATCACGATATACGTTATTACGTAATAGTATATATCGTTTCACGTTATGTGGTAATACTATATATCGTTATACGTTATAACGTAACAATATATAACGTTATACGTTATATGGAAATACTATATAACGATATACGTTATTACGTAATAGTATATATCGTTATACGTTATAACGTAACACTATATAACGTTATACGTTATATGGTAATAATATATAACGATATACGTTATTACGTAATAGTATATATCGTTATACGTTATAACGTAACACTATATAACGTTATACGTTATATGGTATTACTATATATCGTTATACGTTATAACGTAACAATATATAACGTTATACGTTATATGGTAATACTATATAACAATATACGTTGTTACGTAATAGTATATATCGTTTTACGTTATATGGTAATGCTATATAACGATATACGTTATAACGTATCACTATATCACGTTATACGTTATATGGTAATACTATATAACAATATACGTTATTACGTAATAGTATATATCGTTTTACGTTATATGGTAATGCTATATAACGATATACGTTATAACGTAACATTATATAGCGCTATACGTTATATGGTAATACTATATAACGATATACGTTATTACGTAATAGTATATATCGTTATACGTTATAACGTAACACTATATAACGTTATACGTTATATGGTAATACTATATAACGTTATACGTTATAACGTAACAATATATAACGTTATACGTTATATGGTAATACTATATAACAATATACGTTATTACGTAATAGTATATATCGTTTTACGTTATATGGTAATGCTATATAACGATATACGTTATAACGTAACACTGTATATCGTTATACGTTATATGGTAATACTATATATCGTTATACGTTATAACGTAACAATATATAGCGCTATAAGTTATATGGTAATACTATATAACGATATACGATATTACGTAATAGTATATATCGTTATACGTTATTACGTAATAGTATATAATGTTATACTTTATATGGTAATACTATACAACAATATACGTTATTACGTAATAGTATATATCGTTTTACGTTATGTGGTAATACTATATATCGTTATACGTTATAACGTAACAATATATAACGTTATACGTTATATGGAAATACTATATAACGATATACGTTATTACGTAATAGTATATATCGTTATACGTTATAACGTAACACTATATAACGTTATACGTTATATGGTAATAATATATAACGATATACGTTATTACGTAATAGTATATATCGTTATACGTTATAACGTAACACTATATAACGTTATACGTTATATGGTAATTCTATATAACGTTATACGTTATTACGTAATAGTATATATCGTTTTACGTTATATGGTAATGCTATATAACGTTATACGTTATAACGTAACACTATATAACGTTATACGTTATATGGTAATAGTATATATCGTTATACGTTATAACGTAACTATATATAACGTTATACCTTATATGGTAATACTATATAACGATATACGTTATTACGTAATAGTATATATCGTTATACGTTATATGGTTATACTATATAACGATATACGTTATTACGTAATAGTATATATCGTTATACGTTATAACGTAACACTATATAACGTTATACGTTATATGGTAATGCTATATATCGTTATACGTTATAACGTAACAATAAATAACGTTATACGTTATATTGTTATACTATATCACGATATACGTTATTACGTAATAGTATATATCGTTATACGTTATAACGTAACACTATATAACGTTATACGTTATACCGTAACAATATATAACGTTATACGTTATATGGTAATACTATATATCGTTATACGTTATTACGTAATAGTATATATCGTTTTACGTTATATGGTAATACTATATATCGTTATACGTTATAACGTAACAATATATAACGTTATACGTTATATGGAAATACTATATAACGCTATACGTTATATGGTAATACTATATAACGATATACGAAATTACGTAATAGTATATATCGTTTTACGTTATTACGTAATAGAATATAGTGTTATACTTTATATGGTAATACTATATATCGTTATACGTTATAACGTAACAATATATAACGTTATACGTTATATGGTAATACTATATAACAATATACGTTATTACGTAATAGTATATATCGTTTTACGTTATATGGTAATGCTATACAACGATATACGTTATAACGTATCACTATATAACGTTATACGTTATATGGTAATACTATATAACAATATACGTTATTACGTAATAGTATATATCGTTTTACGTTATATGGTAATGCTATATAACGATATACGTTATAACGTAACACTATATAACTTTATACGTTATATGCTAATTCTATATAACATTATACATTATTACGTAATAGTATATATCGTTATACGTTATAACGTAACAATATATAACGTTATACGTTATATGGTAATAATATATAACGATATACGTTATTACGTAATAGTATATATCGTTATACGTTATAACGTAACACTATATAACGTTATACGTTATATGGTAATAATATATAACGATATACGTTATTACGTAATAGTATATATTGTTATACGTTATATGGTAATTCTATATAACGTTATACGTTATTACGTAATAGTATATATCGTTTTACGTTATATGGTAATGCTATATAACGTTATACGTTATAACGTAACACTATATAACGTTATACGTTATATGGTAATAGTATATATCGTTATACGTTATAACGTAACTATATATAACGTTATACCTTATATGGTAATACTATATAACGATATACGTTATTACGTAATAGTATATATCGTTATACGTTATAACGTAACAATATATAACGTTATACGTTATATTGTTATACTATATCACGATATACGTTATTACGTAATAGTATATATCGTTATACGTTATAACGTAACACTATATAACGTTATACGTTATACCGTAACAATATATAACGTTATACGTTATATGGTAATACTATATATCGTTATACGTTATTACGTAATAGTATATATCGTTTTACGTTATATGGTAATACTATATATCGTTATACGTTATAACGTAACAATATATAACGTTATACGTAATATGGAAATACTATATAACGCTATACGTTATATGGTAATACTATATAACGATATACGAAATTACGTAATAGTATATATCGTTTTACGTTATTACGTAATAGAATATAGTGTTATACTTTATATGGTAATGCTATACAACGATATACGTTATAACGTATCACTATATAACGTTATACGTTATATGGTAATACTATATAACAATATACGTTATTACGTAATAGTATATATCGTTTTACGTTATATGGTAATGCTATATAACGATATACGTTATAACGTAACACTATATAACTTTATACGTTATATGCTAATTCTATATAACATTATACATTATTACGTAATAGTATATATCGTTATACGTTATAACGTAACAATATATAACGTTATACGTTATATGGTAATACTATATAACAATATACGTTATTACGTAATAGTATATATCGTTTTACGTTATGTGGTAATGCTATATAACGATATACGTTATAACGTAAAACTATATAACGTTATACGTTATATGGTAATACTATATATCGTTATACGTTATAACGTAGCAATATAAAACGTTATACGTTATATGGTAATACTATATAACGATATACGTTATAACGTAACAATATATAGCGCTATACGTTATATGGTAATACTATATAACGATATACGATATTACGTAATAGTATATATCGTTATACGTTATTACGTAATAGTATACAATGTTATACTTTATATGGTAATACTATATAACGTTATACGTTATAACGTATCACTATATAACGTTATACGTTATATGGTAATACTATATAACAATGTACGTTATTACGTAATAGTATATATCGTTTTACGTTATATGGTAATACTATATATCGTTATACGTTATAACGTAACAATATATAATGTTATACGTTATATGGAAATTCTATATAACGATATACGTTATTACGTAATAGTATATATCGTTATACGTTATAACGTAACACTATATAACGTTATACGTTATATGGTAATACTGTATAACAATATACGTTGTTACGTAATAGTATATAACGTTTTACGTTATATGGTAACGCTATATAACGATATACGTTATAACGTATCACTATATCACGTTATACGTTATATGGTAATACTATATAACAATATACGTTATTACGTAATAGTATATATCGTTTTACGTTATATGGTAATGCTATATAACGATATACGTTATAACGTAACAATATATAGCGCTATAAAGTATATATGGTAATACTATATAACGATATACGTTATTACGTAATAGTATATATCGTTATACGTTATAACGTAACACTATATAACGTTATACGTTATATGGTAATACTATATATCGTTATACGTTATTACGTAATAGTATATATCGTTTTACGTTATATGGTAATACTATATATCGTTATACGTTATAACGTAACAATATATAACGTTATACGTTATATGGAAATACTATATAACGATATACGTTATTACGTAATAGTATATATCGTTATACGTTATAACGTAACACTATATAACGTTATACGTTATATGGTAATACTATATATCGTTATACGTTATAACGTAACAATATATAACGTTATACGTTATATGGAAATACTATATAAGGATATACGTTATTACGTAATAGTATATATCGTTATACGTTATAACGTAACAATATATAACGTTATACGTTATATGGAAATACTATATAAGGATATACGTTATAACGTAACACTATATAACGTTATACGTTATACCGTAACAATATATAACGTTATACGTTATATGGTAATACTATATATCGTTATACGTTATTACGTAATAGTATATATCGTTTTACGTTATATGGTAATACTATATATCGTTATACGTTATAACGTAACAATATATAACGTTATACGTAATATGGAAATACTATATAACGCTATACGTTATATGGTAATACTATATAACGATATACGAAATTACGTAATAGTATATATCGTTTTACGTTATTACGTAATAGAATATAGTGTTATACTTTATATGGTAATGCTATACAACGATATACGTTATAACGTATCACTATATAACGTTATACGTTATATGGTAATACTATATAACAATATACGTTATTACGTAATAGTATATATCGTTTTACGTTATATGGTAATGCTATATAACGATATACGTTATAACGTAACACTATATAACTTTATACGTTATATGCTAATTCTATATAACATTATACATTATTACGTAATAGTATATATCGTTATACGTTATAACGTAACAATATATAACGTTATACGTTATATGGTAATACTATATAACAATATACGTTATTACGTAATAGTATATATCGTTTTACGTTATGTGGTAATGCTATATAACGATATACGTTATAACGTAAAACTATATAACGTTATACGTTATATGGTAATACTATATATCGTTATACGTTATAACGTAGCAATATAAAACGTTATACGTTATATGGTAATACTATATAACGATATACGTTATAACGTAACAATATATAGCGCTATACGTTATATGGTAATACTATATAACGATATACGATATTACGTAATAGTATATATCGTTATACGTTATTACGTAATAGTATACAATGTTATACTTTATATGGTAATACTATATAACGTTATACGTTATAACGTATCACTATATAACGTTATACGTTATATGGTAATACTATATAACAATGTACGTTATTACGTAATAGTATATATCGTTTTACGTTATATGGTAATACTATATATCGTTATACGTTATAACGTAACAATATATAATGTTATACGTTATATGGAAATTCTATATAACGATATACGTTATTACGTAATAGTATATATCGTTATACGTTATAACGTAACACTATATAACGTTATACGTTATATGGTAATACTATATAACAATATACGTTGTTACGTAATAGTATATAACGTTTTACGTTATATGGTAACGCTATATAACGATATACGTTATAACGTATCACTATATCACGTTATACGTTATATGGTAATACTATATAACAATATACGTTATTACGTAATAGTATATATCGTTTTACGTTATATGGTAATGCTATATAACGATATACGTTATAACGTAACAATATATAGCGCTATAAAGTATATATGGTAATACTATATAACGATATACGTTATTACGTAATAGTATATATCGTTATACGTTATAACGTAACACTATATAACGTTATACGTTATATGGTAATACTATATATCGTTATACGTTATTACGTAATAGTATATATCGTTTTACGTTATATGGTAATACTATATATCGTTATACGTTATAACGTAACAATATATAACGTTATACGTTATATGGAAATACTATATAACGATATACGTTATTACGTAATAGTATATATCGTTATACGTTATAACGTAACACTATATAACGTTATACGTTATATGGTAATACTATATATCGTTATACGTTATAACGTAACAATATATAACGTTATACGTTATATGGAAATACTATATAAGGATATACGTTATTACGTAATAGTATATATCGTTATACGTTATAACGTAACACTATATAACGTTATACGTTATATGGTAATACTATATATCGTTATACGTTATCACGTAATAGTAAATATCGTTTTACGTTATATGGTAATACTATATATCGTTATACGTTATAACGTAACAATATATAACGTTTTACGTTATATGGTAATGCTATATAACGATATACGTTATAACGTATCACTATATATCGTTATACGTTATATGGTAATACTATATATCGTTATACGTTATTACGTAATAGTATATATCGTTTTACGTTATATGGTAATACTATATGTCGTTATACGTTATAACGTAACAATATATAACGTTATACGTTATTACGTAATAGTATATATCGTTTTACGATATATGGTAATGCTATATAACGTTATACGTTATACCGTAACAATATATAACGTTATACGTTATATGGTAATACTATATATCGTTATACGTTATAACGTAACAATATATAGCGCTATAAGTTATATGGTAATACTATATAACGATATACGATATTACGTAATAGTATATATCGTTATACGTTATTACGTAATAGTATATAATGTTATACTTTATATGGTAATACTATACAACAATATACGTTATTACGTAATAGTATATATCGTTTTACGTTATGTGGTAATACTATATATCGTTATACGTTATAACGTAACAATATATAACGTTATACGTTATATGGAAATACTATATAACGATATACGTTATTACGTAATAGTATATATCGTTATACGTTATAACGTAACACTATATAACGTTATACGTTATATGGTAATAATATATAACGATATACGTTATTACGTAATAGTATATATCGTTATACGTTATAACGTAACACTATATAACGTTATACGTTATATGGTAATTCTATATAACGTTATACGTTATTACGTAATAGTATATATCGTTTTACGTTATATGGTAATGCTATATAACGTTATACGTTATAACGTAACACTATATAACGTTATACGTTATATGGTAATAGTATATATCGTTATACGTTATAACGTAACTATATATAACGTTATACCTTATATGGTAATACTATATAACGATATACGTTATTACGTAATAGTATATATCGTTATACGTTATATGGTTATACTATATAACGATATACGTTATTACGTAATAGTATATAT
The DNA here is from genome assembly GCF_024516045.1 of Bombus affinis. Classification (NCBI taxonomy): domain Eukaryota; kingdom Metazoa; phylum Arthropoda; class Insecta; order Hymenoptera; family Apidae; genus Bombus; species Bombus affinis. Next base: position 3,532,522 of record NC_066350.1, on the reverse strand, counting down.
CGTTATACGTTATAACGTAACACTATATAACGTTATACGTTATATGGTAATGCTATATATCGTTATACGTTATAACGTAACAATAAATAACGTTATACGTTATATTGTTATACTATATCACGATATACGTTATTACGTAATAGTATATATCGTTATACGTTATAACGTAACACTATATAACGTTATACGTTATACCGTAACAATATATAACGTTATACGTTATATGGTAATACTATATATCGTTATACGTTATTACGTAATAGTATATATCGTTTTACGTTATATGGTAATACTATATATCGTTATACGTTATAACGTAACAATATATAACGTTATACGTTATATGGAAATACTATATAACGCTATACGTTATATGGTAATACTATATAACGATATACGAAATTACGTAATAGTATATATCGTTTTACGTTATTACGTAATAGAATATAGTGTTATACTTTATATGGTAATACTATATACCGTTATACGTTATAACGTAACAATATATAACGTTATACGTTATATGGTAATACTATATAACAATATACGTTATTACGTAATAGTATATATCGTTTTACGTTATATGGTAATGCTATACAACGATATACGTTATAACGTATCACTATATAACGTTATACGTTATATGGTAATACTATATAACAATATACGTTATTACGTAATAGTATATATCGTTTTACGTTATATGGTAATGCTATATAACGATATACGTTATAACGTAACACTATATAACTTTATACGTTATATGCTAATTCTATATAACATTATACATTATTACGTAATAGTATATATCGTTATACGTTATAACGTAACAATATATAACGTTATACGTTATATGGTAATAATATATAACGATATACGTTATTACGTAATAGTATATATCGTTATACGTTATAACGTAACACTATATAACGTTATACGTTATATGGTAATAATATATAACGATATACGTTATTACGTAATAGTATATATTGTTATACGTTATATGGTAATTCTATATAACGTTATACGTTATTACGTAATAGTATATATCGTTTTACGTTATATGGTAATGCTATATAACGTTATACGTTATAACGTAACACTATATAACGTTATACGTTATATGGTAATAGTATATATCGTTATACGTTATAACGTAACTATATATAACGTTATACCTTATATGGTAATACTATATAACGATATACGTTATTACGTAATAGTATATATCGTTATACGTTATAACGTAACAATATATAACGTTATACGTTATATTGTTATACTATATCACGATATACGTTATTACGTAATAGTATATATCGTTATACGTTATAACGTAACACTATATAACGTTATACGTCATACCGTAACAATATATAACGTTATACGTTATATGGTAATACTATATATCGTTATACGTTATTACGTAATAGTATATATCGTTTTACGTTATATGGTAATACTATATATCGTTATACGTTATAACGTAACAATATATAACGTTATACGTAATATGGAAATACTATATAACGCTATACGTTATATGGTAATACTATATAACGATATACGAAATTACGTAATAGTATATATCGTTTTACGTTATTACGTAATAGAATATAGTGTTATACTTTATATGGTAATGCTATACAACGATATACGTTATAACGTATCACTATATAACGTTATACGTTATATGGTAATACTATATAACAATATACGTTATTACGTAATAGTATATATCGTTTTACGTTATATGGTAATGCTATATAACGATATACGTTATAACGTAACACTATATAACTTTATACGTTATATGCTAATTCTATATAACATTATACATTATTACGTAATAGTATATATCGTTATACGTTATAACGTAACAATATATAACGTTATACGTTATATGGTAATACTATATAACAATATACGTTATTACGTAATAGTATATATCGTTTTACGTTATGTGGTAATGCTATATAACGATATACGTTATAACGTAAAACTATATAACGTTATACGTTATATGGTAATACTATATATCGTTATACGTTATAACGTAGCAATATAAAACGTTATACGTTATATGGTAATACTATATAACGATATACGTTATAACGTAACAATATATAGCGCTATACGTTATATGGTAATACTATATAACGATATACGATATTACGTAATAGTATATATCGTTATACGTTATTACGTAATAGTATACAATGTTATACTTTATATGGTAATACTATATAACGTTATACGTTATAACGTATCACTATATAACGTTATACGTTATATGGTAATACTATATAACAATGTACGTTATTACGTAATAGTATATATCGTTTTACGTTATATGGTAATTACTATATATCGTTATACGTTATAACGTAACAATATATAATGTTATACGTTATATGGAAATACTATATAACGATATACGTTATTACGTAATAGTATATATCGTTATACGTTATAACGTAACACTATATAACGTTATACGTTATATGGTAATACTATATGACAATATACGTTGTTACGTAATAGTATATAACGTTTTACGTTATATGGTAACGCTATATAACGATATACGTTATAACGTATCACTATATCACGTTATACGTTATATGGTAATACTATATAACAATATACGTTATTACGTAATAGTATATATCGTTTTACGTTATATGGTAATGCTATATAACGATATACGTTATAACGTAACAATATATAGCGCTATAAAGTATATATGGTAATACTATATAACGATATACGTTATTACGTAATAGTATATATCGTTATACGTTATAACGTAACACTATATAACGTTATACGTTATATGGTAATACTATATATCGTTATACGTTATTACGTAATAGTATATATCGTTTTACGTTATATGGTAATACTATATATCGTTATACGTTATAACGTAACAATATATAATGTTATACGTTATATGGAAATACTATATAACGATATACGTTATTACGTAATAGTATATATCGTTATACGTTATAACGTAACACTATATAACGTTATACGTTATATGGTAATACTATATGACAATATACGTTGTTACGTAATAGTATATAACGTTTTACGTTATATGGTAACGCTATATAACGATATACGTTATAACGTATCACTATATCACGTTATACGTTATATGGTAATACTATATAACAATATACGTTATTACGTAATAGTATATATCGTTTTACGTTATATGGTAATGCTATATAACGATATACGTTATAACGTAACAATATATAGCGCTATAAAGTATATATGGTAATACTATATAACGATATACGTTATTACGTAATAGTATATATCGTTATACGTTATAACGTAACACTATATAACGTTATACGTTATATGGTAATACTATATATCGTTATACGTTATTACGTAATAGTATATATCGTTTTACGTTATATGGTAATACTATATATCGTTATACGTTATAACGTAACAATATATAACGTTATACGTTATATGGAAATACTATATAACGATATACGTTATTACGTAATAGTATATATCGTTATACGTTATAACGTAACACTATATAACGTTATACGTTATATGGTAATACTATATATCGTTATACGTTATAACGTAACAATATATAACGTTATACGTTATATGGAAATACTATATAAGGATATACGTTATTACGTAATAGTATATATCGTTATACGTTATAACGTAACACTATATAACGTTATACGTTATATGGTAATACTATATATCGTTATACGTTATCACGTAATAGTAAATATCGTTTTACGTTATATGGTAATACTATATATCGTTATACGTTATAACGTAACAATATATAACGTTTTACGTTATATGGTAATGCTATATAACGATATACGTTATAACGTATCACTATATATCGTTATACGTTATATGGTAATACTATATATCGTTATACGTTATTACGTAATAGTATATATCGTTTTACGTTATATGGTAATACTATATGTCGTTATACGTTATAACGTAACAATATATAACGTTATACGTTATTACGTAATAGTATATATCGTTTTACGATATATGGTAATGCTATATAACGTTATACGTTATACCGTAACAATATATAACGTTATACGTTATATGGTAATACTATATATCGTTATACGTTATAACGTAACAATATATAACGCTATACGTTATATGGTAATACTATATAACGATATACGATATTACGTAATAGTATATATTGTTTTACGTTATTACGTAATAGTATATACCGTTTTACGTTATTACGTAATAGTATATAATGTTATACTTTATATGGTAATACTATATAACGTTATATGTTATAACGTATCACAATATAACGTTATACGTTATATGGTAATACTATATAACAATATACGTTATTACGTAATAGTATATATCTTTTTACGTTATATGGTAATACTATATATCGTTATACGTTATAACGTAACAATATATAACGTTATACGTTATATGGAAATACTACATATCGTTATACGTTATAACGTAACAATATATAACGTTATACGTTATATGGAAGTACTATATAACGATATACGTTATTACGTAATAGTATATATCGTTATACGTTATAACGTAACACTATATAACGTTATACGTTATATGGTAATACTATATATCGTTATACGTTATAACGTAACAATATATAACGTTATACGTTATATGGTAATACTATATAACAATATACGTTATTACGTAATAGTATATATCGTTTTACGTTATATGGTAATGCTATATAACGATATACGTTATAACGTAACACTATATAACTTTATACGTTATATGCTAATTCTATATAACATTATACATTATTACGTAATAGTATATATCGTTATACGTTATAACGTAACAATATATAACGTTATACGTTATATGGTAATACTATATAACAATATACGTTATTACGTAATAGTATATATCGTTTTACGTTATGTGGTAATGCTATATAACGATATACGTTACAACGTAACACTATATAACGTTATACGTTATATGGTAATACTATATATCGTTATACGTTATAACGTAGCAATATAAAACGTTATCCGTTATATGGTAATACTATATAACGATATACGTTATTACGTAATGGTATATATCGTTATTCGTTATAACGTAACAATATATAACGTTATACGTTATATGGTATTACTATATATCGTTATACGTTATAACGTAACAATATATAACGTTATACGTTATATGGTAATACTATATAACAATATACGTTGTTACGTAATAGTATATAACGTTTTACGTTATATGGTAACGCTATATAACGATATACGTTATAACGTATCACTATATCACGTTATACGTTATATGGTAATACTATATAACAATATACGTTATTACGTAATACTATATATCGTTATACGTTATAACGTAACACTATATAACGTTATACGTTATATGGTATTACTATATATCGTTATACGTTATAACGTAACAATATATAACGTTATACGTTATATGGTAATACTATATAACAATATACGTTGTTACGTAATAGTATATAACGTTTTACGTTATATGGTAATGCTATATAACGATATACGTTATAACGTATCACTATATCACGTTATACGTTATATGGTAATACTATATAACAATATACGTTATTACGTAATAGTATATATCGTTTTACGTTATATGGTAATGCTATATAACGATATACGTTATAACGTAACAATATATAGCGCTATACGTTATATGGTAATACTATATAACGATATACGATATTACGTAATAGTATATATCGTTATACGTTATTACGTAATAGTATACAATGTTATACTTTATATGCTAATACTATATAACGTTATACGTTATAACGTATCACTATATAACGTTATACGTTATATGGTAATACTATATAACAATGTACGTTATTACGTAATAGTATATATCGTTTTACGTTATATGGTAATACTATATATCGTTATACGTTATAACGTAACAATATATAACGTTATACGTTATATGGTAATACTATATATCGTTATACGTTATAACGTAACAATATATAACGTTATACGTTATATGGTAATACTATATAACAATATACGTTATTACGTAATAGTATATATCGTTTTACGTTATATGGTAATGCTATATAACGATATACGTTATAACGTAACACTGTATATCGTTATACGTTATATGGTAATACTATATAACGATATACGATATTACGTAATAGTATATATCGTTTTACGTTATATGGTAATACTATATATCGTTATACGTTATAACGTAACAATATATAACGTTATACGTTATATGGTAATACTATATATCGTTATACGTTATTACGTAATAGTATATAATGTTATACTTTATATGGTAATACTATACAACAATATACGTTATTACGTAATAGTATATATCGTTTTACGTTATGTGGTAATACTATATATCGTTATACGTTATAACGTAGCAATATAAAACGTTATACGTTATATGGTAATACTATATAACGATATACGTTATTACGTAATGGTATATATCGTTATTCGTTATAACGTAACACTATATAACGTTATACGTTATATTGTAATACTATATAACGATATACGTTATTACGTAATAGTATATATCGTTATACGTTCTAACGTAACACTATATAACGTTATACGTTATACCGTAACAATATATAACGTTATACGTTATATGGTAATACTATATAACAATATACGTTATTACGTATTAGTATATATCGTTATACGTTATAACGTAACACTATATAACGTTATACGTTATATGGTATTACTATATATCGTTATACGTTATAACGTAACAATATATAACGTTATACGTTATATGGTAATACTATATAACAATATACGTTGTTACGTAATAGTATATATCGTTTTACGTTATATGGTAATGCTATATAACGATATACGTTATAACGTATCACTATATCACGTTATACGTTATATGGTAATACTATATAACAATATACGTTATTACGTAATAGTATATATCGTTTTACGTTATATGGTAATGCTATAAAACGATATACGTTATAACGTAACATTATATAGCGCTATACGTTATATGGTAATACTATATAACGATATACGTTATTACGTAATAGTATATATCGTTATACGTTATAACGTAACACTATATAACGTTATACGTTATATGGTAATACTATATAACGTTATACGTTATAACGTAACAATATATAACGTTATACGTTATATGGTAATACTATATAACAATATACGTTATTACGTAATAGTATATATCGTTTTACGTTATATGGTAATGCTATATAACGATATACGTTATAACGTAACACTGTATATCGTTATACGTTATATGGTAATACTATATATCGTTATACGTTATAACGTAACAATATATAGCGCTATAAGTTATATGGTAATACTACTATAACGATATACGATATTACGTAATAGTATATATCGTTATACGTTATTACGTAATAGTATATAATGTTATACTTTATATGGTAATACTATACAACAATATACGTTATTACGTAATAGTATATATCGTTTTTTTTTACGTTATGTGGTAATACTATATATCGTTATACGTTATAACGTAACAATATATAACGTATACGTTATATGGAAAAACTATATAACCGATATACGTTATTACGTAATAGTATATATCGTTATACGTTATACGTAACACTATATAACGTTATACGTTATATGGTAATAATATATAACGATTTACGTTATTACGTAATAGTATATATCGTTATACGTTATACGAAACACTATATAACGTTATACGTTATATGGTAATTCTAATAATAACGTTATACGTTAATTACGTAATAGTATAATCGTTTTACGTTATATGGTAATGCTATATAACGTTATACTTTATATGGTAATAGTATATATCGTTATACGTTATAACGTAACTATATATAAACGTTATACCTTTATGGTGAATACATAATAACGATATACGTTATTACGTAATAGTATATATCGTTATAACGTTATATGGTTATACCCTATATAACGATATACGTTATTACGTAATAGTTATATATCGTTATACGTTAGAACGTAACAACTATATAACGTTATACGTTATATGGTAAATTCTATATATCGTTATACGTTATAACGTAACAATAAATAACGTTATACGTTATAATTGTTATACTATATCACGATATACGTTATTACGTAATAGTATATATCGTTATACGTTATAACGTAACACTATATAACGTTATACTTTATACCGTAACAATATATAACGTTATACGTTATATGGTAATACTATATATCGTTATACGTTATTACGTAATAGTATATATCGTTTTTACGTTATATGGTAATACTATATATCGTTATACGTTATAACGTAACAATATATAACGTTATACGTTATATGGAAATACTATATAACGCATATACGTTATATGGTAATACTATATAACGATATACGAAATTACGTAATAGTATATATCGTTTTTAACGTTATTACGTAATAGAATATAGTGTTATACATTTATATGGTAATACTATATATCGTTATACGTTATAACGTAACAATATATAACGTTATACGTTATATGGGTAAGAACTATATAACAATATACGTTATTACGTATAGTATATATCGTTTTAACGTTATAAGGTAATGCTATACAACGATATACGTTATAACGAAACACTATATATCGTTAAACGTTATATGGTAATACTAATAACAATATACGTTATTACGTAAATAGTATATATCGTTTTAACGATATATGGTAATGCTATATAACGATATACGTTTATAAACGTAACACTATATAAACTTTTAACGTTTATATGCTAATTCTATATAACATTATACATTATTACGTAATAGTATATATCGTTATAACGTTATAACGTAACAATATATAAACGTTATACGTTATATGGTTAATAATATATAACGATATACGTTATTACGTAATAGTATATTTCGTTATACGTTATAACGTAACACTATATAACGTTATACGTTATTGGTAATAATATATAACGATATACGTTATAACGTAATAGTATATATTGTTATACGTTATATGGTAATTCTATATAACGTTATACGTTATTACGTAATAGGTATAATATCGTTTAACGTTATATGGTAATGCTATATAACGTTTACTTATATATGGTAATAGTATATATCGTTATACGTTATAACGTAACTATATATAACGTTATACCTTATATGGTAATACTATATAACGATATACGTTATTACGTAATAGTATATATCGTTATACTTTATAACGTAACAATATATAACGTTATACGTTATATTGTTATACTATATCACGATATACGTTATTACGTAATAGTATATATCGTTATACGTTATAACGTAACACTATATAACGTTATACGTTATACCGTAACAATATATAACGTTATACGTTATATGGTAATACTATATATCGTTATACGTTATTACGTAATAGTATATATCGTTTTACGTTATATGGTAATACTATATATCGTTATACGTTATAACGTAACAATATATAACGTTATACGTTATATGGAAATACTATATAACGCTATACGTTATATGGTAATACTATATAACGATATACGAAATTACGTAATAGTATATATCGTTTTACGTTATTACGTAATAGAATATAGTGTTATACTTTATATGGTAATGCTATACAACGATATACGTTATAACGTATCACTATATAACGTTATACGTTATATGGTAATACTATATAACAATATACGTTATTACGTAATAGTATATATCGTTTTACGTTATATGGTAATGCTATATAACGATATACGTTATAACGTAACACTATATAACTTTATACGTTATATGCTAATTCTATATAACATTATACATTATTACGTAATAGTATATATCGTTATACGTTATAACGTAACAATATATAACGTTATACGTTATATGGTAATACTATATAACAATATACGTTATTACGTAATAGTATATATCGTTTTACGTTATGTGGTAATGCTATATAACGATATACGTTATAACGTAACACTATATAACGTTATACGTTATATGGTAATACTATATATCGTTATACGTTATAACGTAGCAATATAAAACGTTATACGTTATATGGTAATACTATATAACGATATACGTTATAACGTAACAATATATAGCGCTATACGTTATATGGTAATACCATATAACGATATACGATATTACGTAATAGTATATATCGTTATACGTTATTACGTAATAGTATACAATGTTATACTTTATATGGTAATACTATATAACGTTATACGTTATAACGTATCACTATATAACGTTATACGTTATATGGTAATACTATATAACAATGTACGTTATTACGTAATAGTATATATCGTTTTACGTTATATGGTAATACTATATATCGTTATACGTTATAACGTAACAATATATAATGTTATACGTTATATGGAAATACTATATAACGATATACGTTATTACGTAATAGTATATATCGTTATACGTTATAACGTAACACTATATAACGTTATACGTTATATGGTAATACTATATAACAATATACGTTGTTACGTAATAGTATATAACGTTTTACGTTATATGGTAACGCTATATAACGATATACGTTATAACGTATCACTATATCACGTTATACGTTATATGGTAATACTATATAACAATATACGTTATTACGTAATAGTATATATCGTTTTACGTTATATGGTAATGCTATATAACGATATACGTTATAACGTAACAATATATAGCGCTATAAAGTATATATGGTAATACTATATAACGATATACGTTATTACGTAATAGTATATATCGTTATACGTTATAACGTAACACTATATAACGTTATACGTTATATGGTAATACTATATATCGTTATACGTTATTACGTAATAGTATATATCGTTTTACGTTATATGGTAATACTATATATCGTTATACGTTATAACGTAACAATATATAACGTTATACGTTATGTGGAAATACTATATAACGATATACGTTATTACGTAATAGTATATATCGTTATACGTTATAACGTAACACTATATAACGTTATACGTTATATGGTAATACTATATATCGTTATACGTTATAACGTAACAATATATAACGTTATACGTTATATGGTAATACTATATAACAATATACGTTATTACGTAATAGTATATATCGTTTTACGTTATGTGGTAATGCTATATAACGATATACGTTATAACGTAACACTATATAACGATATACGTTATAACGTAACACTATATAACGTTATACGTTATATGGTAATACTATATATCGTTATACGTTATAACGTAGCAATATAAAACGTGATACGTTATATGGTAATACTATATAACGATATACGTTATTACGTAATGGTATATATCGTTATTCGTTATAACGTAACACTATATAACGTTATACGTTATATTGTAATACTATATAACGATATACGTTATTACGTAATAGTATATATCGTTATACGTTATAACGTAACACTATATAACGTTATACGTTATATGGTAATACTATATATCGTTATACGTTATAACGTAACAATATATAACGTTATACGTTATATGGTAATACTATATAACAATATACGTTATTACGTAATAGTATATATCGTTTTACGTTATATGGTAATGCTATATAACGATATACGTTATAACGTAACACTGTATATCGTTATACGTTATATGGTAATACTATATATCGTTATACGTTATAACGTAACAATATATAGCGCTATAAGTTATATGGTAATACTATATAACGATATACGATATTACGTAATAGTATATATCGTTATACGTTATTACGTAATAGTATATAATGTTATACTTTATATGGTAATACTATACAACAATATACGTTATTACGTAATAGTATATGTCGTTTTACGTTATGTGGTAATACTATATATCGTTATACGTTATAACGTAGCAATATAAAACGTTATACGTTATATGGTAATACTATATAACGATATACGTTATTACGTAATGGTATATATCGTTATTCGTTATAACGTAACACTATATAACGTTATACGTTATATTGTAATACTATATAACGATATACGTTATTACGTAATAGTATATATCGTTATACGTTGTAACGTAACACTATATAACGTTATACGTTATACCGTAACAATATATAACGTTATACGTTATATGGTAATACTATATATCGTTATACGTTATAACGTAACAATATATAACGCTATACGTTATACGGTAATACTATATATCGTTATACGTTATTACGTAATAGTATATATCGTTTTACGTTATATGGTAATACTATATATCGTTATACGTTATAACGTAACAATATATAACGTTATACGTTATATGGAAATACTATATAACGATATACGTTATTACGTAATAGTATATATCGTTATACGTTATAACGTAACACTATATAACGTTATACGTTATATGGTAATACTATATATCGTTATACGTTATAACGTAACAATATATAACGTTATACGTTATATGGTAATACTATATAACAATATACGTTATTACGTAATAGTATATATCGTTTTACGTTATGTGGTAATGCTATATAACGATATACGTTATAACGTAACACTATATAACGTTATACGTTATATGGTAATACTATATATCGTTATACGTTATAACGTAGCAATATAAAACGTGATACGTTATATGGTAATACTATATAACGATATACGTTATTACGTAATGGTATATATCGTTATTCGTTATAACGTAACACTATATAACGTTATACGTTATATTGTAATACTATATAACGATATACGTTATTACGTAATAGTATATATCGTTATACGTTATAACGTAACACTATATAACGTTATACGTTATACCGTAACAATATATAACGTTATACGTTATATGGTAATACTATATATCGTTATACGTTATAACGTAACAATATATAACGCTATACGTTATATGGTAATATAATATATCGTTATACGTTATAACGTAACAATATATAACGTTATACGTTATATGGTAATACTATATAACAATATACGTTGTTATGTAATAGTATATATCGTTTTACGTTATATGGTAATGCTATATAACGATATACGTTATAACGTATCACTATATCACGTTATACGTTATATGGTAATACTATATAACAATATACGTTATTACGTAATAGTATATATCGTTATACGTTATAACGTAACACTATATAACGTTATACGTTATATGGTAATACTATATATCGTTATACGTTATAACGTAACAATATATAACGTTATACGTTATATGGTAATACTATATAACAATATACGTTGTTACGTAATAGTATATATCGTTTTACGTTATATGGTAATGCTATATAACGATATACGTTATAACGTATCACTATATCACGTTATACGTTATATGGTAATACTATATAACAATACACGTTATTACGTAATAGTATATATCGTTTTACGTTATATGGTAATACCATATATCGTTATACGTTATAACGTAACAATATATAACGTTATACGTTATATGGAAATACTATATAACGATATACGTTATTACGTAATAGTATATATCGTTATACGTTATAACGTAACACTATATAACGTTATACGTTATATGGTAATACTATATATCGTTATACGTTATAACGTAACAGTATATAACGTTATACGTTATATGGTAATACTATATAACAATATACGTTATTACGTAATAGTATATATCGTTTTACGTTATATGGTAATGCTATATAACGATATACGTTATAACGTATCACTATATCACGTTATACGTTATATGGTAATACTATATAACAATATACGTTATTACGTAATAGTATATATCGTTATACGTTATAACGTAACACTATATAACGTTATACGTTATATGGTAATACTATATATCGTTATACGTTATAACGTAACAATATATAACGTTATACGTTATATGGTAATACTGTATAACAATATACGTTGTTACGTAATAGTATATATCGTTTTACGTTATATGGTAATGCTATATAACGATATACGTTATAACGTATCACTATATCACGTTATACGTTATATGGTAATACTATATAACAATATACGTTATTACGTAATAGTATATATCGTTTTACGTTATATGGTAATGCTATATAACGATATACGTTATAACGTAACAATATATAGCGCTATACGTTATATGGTAATACTATATAACGATATACGATGTTACGTAATAGTATATATCGTTATACGTTATTACGTAATAGTATACAATGTTATACTTTATATGGTAATACTATATAACGTTATACGTTATAACGTATCACAATATAACGTTATACGTTATATGGTAATACTATATAACAATATACGTTATAACGTAACACTATATAACGTTATACGTTATATGGTAATACTATATATCGTTATACGTTATAACGTAACAATATATAACGTTATACGTTATATGGTAATACTATATAACAATATACGTTATTACGTAATAGTATATATCGCTTTACGTTATATGGTAATGCTATATAACGATATACGTTATAACGTAACACTGTATATCGTTATACGTTATATGGTAATACTATATATCGTTATACGTTATAACGTAACAATATATAGCGCTATAAGTTATATGGTAATACTATATAACGATATACGATATTACGTAATAGTATATATCGTTATACGTTATTACGTAATAGTATATAATGTTATACTTTATATGGTAATACTATACAACAATATACGTTATTACGTAATAGTATATATCGTTTTACGTTATGTGGTAATACTATATATCGTTATACGTTATAACGTAACAATATATAACGTTATACGTTATATGGAAATACTATATAACGATATACGTTATTACGTAATAGTATATATCGTTATACGTTATAACGTAACACTATATAACGTTATACGTTATATGGTAATACTATATATCGTTATACGTTATAACGTAGCAATATAAAACGTTATACGTTATATGGTAATACTATATAACGATATACGTTATAACGTAACAATATATAGCGCTATACGTTATATGGTAATACTATATAACGATATACGATATTACGTAATAGTATATATCGTTATACGTTATTACGTAATAGTATACAATGTTATACTTTATATGGTAATACTATATAACGTTATACGTTATAACGTATCACTATATAACGTTATACGTTATATGGTAATACTATATAACAATGTACGTTATTACGTAATAGTATATATCGTTTTACGTTATATGGTAATACTATATATCGTTATACGTTATAACGTAACAATATATAATGTTATACGTTATATGGAAATACTATATAACGATATACGTTATTACGTAATAGTATATATCGTTATACGTTATAACGTAACACTATATAACGTTATACGTTATATGGTAATACTATATAACAATATACGTTGTTACGTAATAGTATATAACGTTTTACGTTATATGGTAACGCTATATAACGATATACGTTATAACGTATCACTATATCACGTTATACGTTATATGGTAATACTATATAACAATATACGTTATTACGTAATAGTATATATCGTTTTACGTTATATGGTAATGCTATATAACGATATACGTTATAACGTAACAATATATAGCGCTATAAAGTATATATGGTAATACTATATAACGATATACGTTATTACGTAATAGTATATATCGTTATACGTTATAACGTAACACTATATAACGTTATACGTTATATGGTAATACTATATATCGTTATACGTTATTACGTAATAGTATATATCGTTTTACGTTATATGGTAATACTATATATCGTTATACGTTATAACGTAACAATATATAACGTTATACGTTATATGGAAATACTATATAACGATATACGTTATTACGTAATAGTATATATCGTTATACGTTATAACGTAACACTATATAACGTTATACGTTATATGGTAATACTATATATCGTTATACGTTATAACGTAACAATATATAACGTTATACGTTATATGGTAATACTATATAACAATATACGTTATTACGTAATAGTATATATCGTTTTACGTTATGTGGTAATGCTATATAACGATATACGTTATAACGTAACACTATATAACGTTATACGTTATATGGTAATACTATATATCGTTATACGTTATAACGTAGCAATATAAAACGTGATACGTTATATGGTAATACTATATAACGATATACGTTATTACGTAATGGTATATATCGTTATTCGTTATAACGTAACACTATATAACGTTATACGTTATATTGTAATACTATATAACGATATACGTTATTACGTAATAGTATATATCGTTATACGTTATAACGTAACACTATATAACGTTATACGTTATATGGTAATACTATATATCGTTATACGTTATAACGTAACAATATATAACGTTATACGTTATATGGTAATACTATATAACAATATACGTTATTACGTAATAGTATATATCGTTTTACGTTATATGGTAATGCTATATAACGATATACGTTATAACGTAACACTGTATATCGTTATACGTTATATGGTAATACTATATATCGTTATACGTTATAACGTAACAATATATAGCGCTATAAGTTATATGGTAATACTATATAACGATATACGATATTACGTAATAGTATATATCGTTATACGTTATTACGTAATAGTATATAATGTTATACTTTATATGGTAATACTATACAACAATATACGTTATTACGTAATAGTATATATCGTTTTACGTTATGTGGTAATACTATATATCGTTATACGTTATAACGTAGCAATATAAAACGTTATACGTTATATGGTAATACTATATAACGATATACGTTATTACGTAATGGTATATATCGTTATTCGTTATAACGTAACACTATATAACGTTATACGTTATATTGTAATACTATATAACGATATACGTTATTACGTAATAGTATATATCGTTATACGTTGTAACGTAACACTATATAACGTTATACGTTATACCGTAACAATATATAACGTTATACGTTATATGGTAATACTATATATCGTTATACGTTATAACGTAACAATATATAACGCTATACGTTATACGGTAATACTATATATCGTTATACGTTATAACGTAACAATATATAACGTTATATGTTATATGGTAATACTATATAACAATATACGTTGTTATGTAATAGTATATATCGTTTTACGTTATATGGTAATGCTATATAACGATATACGTTATAACGTATCACTATATCACGTTATACGTTATATGGTAATACTATATAACAACATACGTTATTACGTATTAGTATATATCGTTATACGTTATAACGTAACACTATATAACGTTATACGTTATATGGTATTACTATATATCGTTATACGTTATAACGTAACAATATATAACGTTATACGTTATAAGGTAATACTATATAACAATATACGTTGTTACGTAATAGTATATATCGTTTTACGTTATATGGTAATGCTATATAACGATATACGTTATAACGTATCACTATATCACGTTATACGTTATATGGTAATACTATATAACAATATACGTTATTACGTAATAGTATATATCGTTTTACGTTATATGGTAATGCTATATAACGATATACGTTATAACGTAACAATATATAGCGCTATACGTTATATGGTAATACTATATAACGATATACGTTATTACGTAATAGTATATATCGTTATACGTTATAACGTAACACTATATAACGTTATACGTTATATGGTAATACTATATATCGTTATACGTTATTACGTAATAGTATATATCGTTTTACGTTATATGGTAATACTATATATCGTTATACGTTATAACGTAACAATATATAACGTTATACGTTATATGGAAATACTATATAACGATATACGTTATTACGTAATAGTATATATCGTTATACGTTATAACGTAACACTATATAACGTTATACGTTATATGGTAATACTATATATCGTTATACGTTATAACGTAACAATATATAACGTTATACGTTATATGGTAATACTATATAACAATATACGTTATTACGTAATAGTATATATCGTTTTACGTTATGTGGTAATGCTATATAACGATATACGTTATA
This sequence comes from Bombus affinis, assembly GCF_024516045.1. Classification (NCBI taxonomy): domain Eukaryota; kingdom Metazoa; phylum Arthropoda; class Insecta; order Hymenoptera; family Apidae; genus Bombus; species Bombus affinis. Next base: position 3,514,349 of record NC_066350.1, on the reverse strand, counting down.
ACGTAACACTATATAACGTTATACGTTATATGGTAATACTATATATCGTTATACGTTATAACGTAGCAATATAAAACGTGATACGTTATATGGTAATACTATATAACGATATACGTTATTGCGTAATGGTATATATCGTTATTCGTTATAACGTAACACTATATAACGTTATACGTTATATTGTAATACTATATAACGATATACGTTATTACGTAATAGTATATATCGTTATACGTTATAACGTAACACTATATAACGTTATACGTTATACCGTAACAATATATAACGTTATACGTTATATGGTAATACTATATATCGTTATACGTTATAACGTAACAATATATAACGCTATACGTTATATGGTAATACTATATATCGTTATACGTTATAACGTAACAATATATAACGTTATACGTTATATGGTAATACTATATAACAATATACGTTGTTATGTAATAGTATATATCGTTTTACGTTATATGGTAATGCTATATAACGATATACGTTATAACGTATCACTATATCACGTTATACGTTATATGGTAATACTATATAACAATATACGTTATTACGTAATAGTATATATCGTTATACGTTATAACGTAACACTATATAACGTTATACGTTATATGGTAATACTATATATCGTTATACGTTATAACGTAACAATATATAACGTTATACGTTATATGGTAATACTATATAACAATATACGTTGTTACGTAATAGTATATATCGTTTTACGTTATATGGTAATGCTATATAACGATATACGTTATAACGTATCACTATATCACGTTATACGTTATATGGTAATACTATATAACAATACACGTTATTACGTAATAGTATATATCGTTTTACGTTATATGGTAGTACCATATATCGTTATACGTTATAACGTAACAATATATAACGTTATACGTTATATGGAAATACTATATAACGATATACGTTATTACGTAATAGTATATATCGTTATACGTTATAACGTAACACTATATAACGTTATACGTTATATGGTAATACTATATATCGTTATACGTTATAACGTAACAGTATATAACGTTATACGTTATATGGTAATACTATATAACAATATACGTTATTACGTAATAGTATATATCGTTTTACGTTATATGGTAATGCTATATAACGATATACGTTATAACGTATCACTATATCACGTTATACGTTATATGGTAATACTATATAACAATATACGTTATTACGTAATAGTATATATCGTTATACGTTATAACGTAACACTATATAACGTTATACGTTATATGGTAATACTATATATCGTTATACGTTATAACGTAACAATATATAACGTTATACGTTATATGGTAATACTGTATAACAATATACGTTGTTACGTAATAGTATATATCGTTTTACGTTATATGGTAATGCTATATAACGATATACGTTATAACGTATCACTATATCACGTTATACGTTATATGGTAATACTATATAACAATATACGTTATTACGTAATAGTATATATCGTTTTACGTTATATGGTAATGCTATATAACGATATACGTTATAACGTAACAATATATAGCGCTATACGTTATATGGTAATACTATATAACGATATACGATGTTACGTAATAGTATATATCGTTATACGTTATTACGTAATAGTATACAATGTTATACTTTATATGGTAATACTATATAACGTTATACGTTATAACGTATCACAATATAACGTTATACGTTATATGGTAATACTATATAACAATATACGTTATAACGTAACACTATATAACGTTATACGTTATATGGTAATACTATATATCGTTATACGTTATAACGTAACAATATAAAACGTTATACGTTATATGGTAATACTATATAACAATATACGTTATTACGTAATAGTATATATCGCTTTACGTTATATGGTAATGCTATATAACGATATACGTTATAACGTAACACTGTATATCGTTATACGTTATATGGTAATACTATATATCGTTATACGTTATAACGTAACAATATATAGCGCTATAAGTTATATGGTAATACTATATAACGATATACGATATTACGTAATAGTATATATCGTTATACGTTATTACGTAATAGTATATAATGTTATACTTTATATGGTAATACTATACAACAATATACGTTATTACGTAATAGTATATACCGTTTTACGTTATGTGGTAATACTATATATCGTTATACGTTATAACGTAACAATATATAACGTTATACGTTATATGGAAATACTATATAACGATATACGTTATTACGTAATAGTATATATCGATATACGTTATAACGTAACACTATATAACGTTATACGTTATATGGTAATACTATATATCGTTATACGTTATAACGTAACAATATATAACGTTATACGTTATATAGTAATACTATATAACAATATACGTTATTACGTAATAGTATATATCGTTTTACGTTATATGGTAATGCTATATAACAATATACGTTATTACGTAATAGTATATATCGTTTTACGTTATATGGTAATGCTATATAACGATATACGTTATAACGTAACAATATATAGCGCTATACGTTATATGGTAATACTATATAACGATATACGTTATTACGTAATAGTATATATCGTTATACGTTATAACGTAACACTATATAACGTTATACGTTATATGGTAATACTATATATCGTTATACGTTATTACGTAATAGTATATATCGTTTTACGTTATATGGTAATACTATATATCGTTATACGTTATAACGTAACAATATATAACGTTATACGTTATATGGAAATACTATATAACGATATACGTTATTACGTAATAGTATATATCGTTATACGTTATAACGTAACACTATATAACGTTATACGTTATATGGTAATACTATATATCGTTATACGTTATAACGTAACAATATATAACGTTATACGTTATATGGTAATACTATATAACAATATACGTTATTACGTAATAGTATATATCGTTTTACGTTATGTGGTAATGCTATATAACGATATACGTTATAACGTAACACTATATAACGTTATACGTTATATGGTAATACTATATATCGTTATACGTTATAACGTAGCAATATAAAACGTGATACGTTATATGGTAATACTATATAACGATATACGTTATTGCGTAATGGTATATATCGTTATTCGTTATAACGTAACACTATATAACGTTATACGTTATATTGTAATACTATATAACGATATACGTTATTACGTAATAGTATATATCGTTATACGTTATAACGTAACACTATATAACGTTATACGTTATACCGTAACAATATATAACGTTATACGTTATATGGTAATACTATATATCGTTATACGTTATAACGTAACAATATATAACGCTATACGTTATATGGTAATACTATATATCGTTATACGTTATAACGTAACAATATATAACGTTATACGTTATATGGTAATACTATATAACAATATACGTTGTTATGTAATAGTATATATCGTTTTACGTTATATGGTAATGCTATATAACGATATACGTTATAACGTATCACTATATCACGTTATACGTTATATGGTAATACTATATAACAATATACGTTATTACGTAATAGTATATATCGTTATACGTTATAACGTAACACTATATAACGTTATACGTTATATGGTAATACTATATATCGTTATACGTTATAACGTAACAATATATAACGTTATACGTTATATGGTAATACTATATAACAATATACGTTGTTACGTAATAGTATATATCGTTTTACGTCATATGGTAATGCTATATAACGATATACGTTATAACGTATCACTATATCACGTTATACGTTATATGGTAATACTATATAACAATACACGTTATTACGTAATAGTATATATCGTTTTACGTTATATGGTAATACCATATATCGTTATACGTTATAACGTAACAATATATAACGTTATACGTTATATGGAAATACTATATAACGATATACGTTATTACGTAATAGTATATATCGTTATACGTTATAACGTAACACTATATAACGTTATACGTTATATGGTAATACTATATATCGTTATACGTTATAACGTAACAGTATATAACGTTATACGTTATATGGTAATACTATATAACAATATACGTTATTACGTAATAGTATATATCGTTTTACGTTATATGGTAATGCTATATAACGATATACGTTATAACGTATCACTATATCACGTTATACGTTATATGGTAATACTATATAACAATATACGTTATTACGTAATAGTATATATCGTTATACGTTATAACGTAACACTATATAACGTTATACGTTATATGGTAATACTATATATCGTTATACGTTATAACGTAACAATATATAACGTTATACGTTATATGGTAATACTGTATAACAATATACGTTGTTACGTAATAGTATATATCGTTTTACGTTATATGGTAATGCTATATAACGATATACGTTATAACGTATCACTATATCACGTTATACGTTATATGGTAATACTATATAACAATATACGTTATTACGTAATAGTATATATCGTTTTACGTTATATGGTAGTGCTATATAACGATATACGTTATAACGTAACAATATATAGCGCTATACGTTATATGGTAATACTATATAACGATATACGATGTTACGTAATAGTATATATCGTTATACGTTATTACGTAATAGTATACAATGTTATACTTTATATGGTAATACTATATAACGTTATACGTTATAACGTATCACAATATAACGTTATACGTTATATGGTAATACTATATAACAATATACGTTATAACGTAACACTATATAACGTTATACGTTATATGGTAATACTATATATCGTTATACGTTATAACGTAACAATATATGACGTTATACGTTATATGGTAATACTATATAACAATATACGTTATTACGTAATAGTATATATCGCTTTACGTTATATGGTAATGCTATATAACGATATACGTTATAACGTAACACTGTATATCGTTATACGTTATATGGTAATACTATATATCGTTATACGCTTTAACGTAACAATATATAGCGCTATAAGTTATATGGTAATACTATATAACGATATACGATATTACGTAATAGTATATATCGTTATACGTTATTACGTAATAGTATATAATGTTATACTTTATATGGTAATACTATACAACAATATACGTTATTACGTAATAGTATATATCGTTTTACGTTATGTGGTAATACTATATATCGTTATACGTTATAACGTAACAATATATAACGTTATACGTTATATGGAAATACTATATAACGATATACGTTATTACGTAATAGTATATATCGTTATACGTTATAACGTAACACTATATAACGTTATACGTTATATGGTAATACTATATATCGTTATACGTTATAACGTAACAATATATAACGTTATACGTTATATGGTAATACTATATAACAATATACGTTATTACGTAATAGTATATATCGTTTTACGTTATATGGTAATGCTATATAACGATATACGTTATAACGTAACACTGTATATTGTTATACGTTATATGGTAATACTATATATCGTTATACGTTATAACGTAACAATATATAGCGCTATAAGTTATATGGTAATACTATATAACGATATACGATATTACGTAATAGTATATATCGTTATACGTTATTACGTAACAATATATAACGTTATACGTTATATGGAAATACTATATAACGATATACGTTATTACATAATAGTATATATCTTTATACGTTATAACGTAACACTATATAACGTTATATGTTATATGGTAATAATATATAACGATATACGTTATTACGTAATAGTATATATCGTTATACGTTATAACGTAACACTATATAACGTTATACGTTATATGGTAATAGTATATATCGTTATACGTTATAACGTAACTCTATATAACGTTATACCTTATATGGTAATACTATATAACGATATACGTTATTACGTAATAGTATATATCGTTATACGTTATAACGTAACAATATATAACGTTATACGTTATATTGTTATACTATATAACGATATACGTTATTACGTAATAGTATATATCGTTATACGTTATAACGTAACACTATATAACGTTATACGTTATACCGTAACAATATATAACGTTATACGTTATATGGTAATACTATATATCGTTATACGTTATTACGTAATAGTATATATCGTTTTACGTTATATGGTAATACTATATATCGTTATACGTTATAACGTAACAATATATAACGTTATACGTTATATGGAAATACTATATAACGCTATACGTTATATGGTAATACTATATAACGATATACGATATTACGTAATAGTATATATCGTTTTACGTTATTACGTAATAGTATATAATGTTATACTTTATATGGTGATACTATATAACGTTATATGTTATAACGTATCACTATATAACGTTATACGTTATATGGTAATACTATATAACAATATACGTTATTACGTAATAATATATATCGTTTTACGTTATATGGTAATACTATATATCGTTATACGTTATAACGTAACAATATATAACGTTATACGTTATATGGAAATACTATATAACGATATACGTTATTACGTAATAGTATATATCGTTTTACGTTATATGGTAATGCTATATAACGATATACGTTATAACGTAACACTATATAACTTTATACGTTATATGGTAATTCTATATAACATTATACATTATTACGTAATAGTATATATCGTTATACGTTATAACGTAACAATATATAACGTTATACGTTATATGGTAATACTATATAACAATATACGTTATTACGTAATAGTATATATCGTTTTACGTTATGTGGTAATGCTATATAACGATATACGTTATAACGTAACACTATATAACGTTATACGTTATATGGTAATACTATATATCGTTATACGTTATAACGTAGCAATATGAAACGTTATACGTTATATGGTAATACTATATAACGATATACGTTATTACGTAATGGTATATATCGTTATTCGTTATAACGTAACACTATATAACGTTATACGTTATATGGTAATTCTATATAACGTTATACGTTATTACGAAATAGTACATATCGTTTTACGTCATATGGTAATGCTATATAACGTTATACGTTATAACGTAACACTATATAACGTTATACGTTATATGGTAATAGTATATATCGTTATACGTTATAACGTAACTATATATAACGTTATAAGTTATATGGTAATACTATATAACGATATACGTTATTACGTAATAGTATATATCGTTATACGTTATAACGTAACAATATATAACGTTATACGTTATATTGTGATACTATATAACGATATACGTTAGTACGTAATAGTATATATCGTTATACGTTATAACGTAACACTATATAACGTTATACGTTATACCGTAACAATATATAACGTTATACGTTATATGGTAATACTATATATCGTTATACGTTATAACGTAACAATATATAACGCTATACGTTATATTGTAATACTATATAACGATATACGTTATTACGTAATAGTATATATCGTTATACGTTATAACGTAACACTATATAACGTTATACGCTATATGGTAATACTATATATCGTTATACGTTATAACGTAACAATATATAACGTTATACGTTATATGGTAATACTATATAACAATATACGTTATTACGTAATAGTATATATCGTTTTACGTTATATGGTAATGCTATATAACGATATACGTTATAACGTAACACTGTATATTGTTATACGTTATATGGTAATACTATATATCGTTATACGTTATAACGTAACAATATATAGCGCTATAAGTTATATGGTAATACTATATAACGATATACGATATTACGTAATAGTATATATCGCTATACGTTATTACGTAACAATATATAACGTTATACGTTATATGGAAATACTATATAACGATATACGTTATTACGTAATAGTATATATCTTTATACGTTATAACGTAACACTATATAACGTTATATGTTATATGGTAATAATATATAACGATATACGTTATTACGTAATAGTATATATCGTTATACGTTATAACGTAACACTATATAACGTTATACGTTATATGGTAACAGTATATATCGTTATACGTTATAACGTAACTCTATATAACGTTATACCTTATATGGTAATACTATATAACGATATACGTTATTACGTAATAGTATATATCGTTATACGTTATAACGTAACAATATATAACGTTATACGTTATATTGTTATACTATATAACGATATACGTTATTACGTAATAGTATATATCGTTATACGTTATAACGTAACACTATATAACGTTATACGTTATACCGTAACAATATATAACGTTATACGTTATATGGTAATACTATATATCGTTATACGTTATTACGTAATAGTATATATCGTTTTACGTTATATGGTAATACTATATATCGTTATACGTTATAACGTAACAATATATAACGTTATACGTTATATGGAAATACTATATAACGCTATACGTTATATGGTAATACTATATAACGATATACGATATTACGTAATAGTATATATCGTTTTACGTTATTACGTAATAGTATATAATGTTATACTTTATATGGTGATACTATATAACGTTATATGTTATAACGTATCACTATATAACGTTATACGTTATATGGTAATACTATATAACAATATACGTTATTACGTAATAATATATATCGTTTTACGTTATATGGTAATACTATATATCGTTATACGTTATAACGTAACAATATATAACGTTATACGTTATATGGAAATACTATATAACGATATGCGTTATTACGTAATAGTATATATCGTTTTACGTTATATGGTAATGCTATATAACGATATACGTTATAACGTAACACTATATAACTTTATACGTTATATGGTAATTCTATATAACATTATACATTATTACGTAATAGTATATATCGTTATACGTTATAACGTAACAATATATAACGTTATACGTTATATGGTAATACTATATAACAATATACGTTATTACGTAATAGTATATATCGTTTTACGTTATGTGGTAATGCTATATAACGATATACGTTATAACGTAACACTATATAACGTTATACGTTATATGGTAATACTATATATCGTTATACGTTATAACGTAGCAATATGAAACGTTATACGTTATATGGTAATACTATATAACGATATACGTTATTACGTAATGGTATATATCGTTATTCGTTATAACGTAACACTATATAACGTTATACGTTATATGGTAATTCTATATAACGTTATACGTTATTACGAAATAGTACATATCGTTTTACGTCATATGGTAATGCTATATAACGTTATACGTTATAACGTAACACTATATAACGTTATACGTTATATGGTAAGAGTATATATCGTTATACGTTATAACGTAACTATATATAACGTTATAAGTTATATGGTAATACTATATAACGATATACGTTATTACGTAATAGTATATATCGTTATACGTTATAACGTAACAATATATAACGTTATACGTTATATTGTGATACTATATAACGATATACGTTATTACGTAATAGTATATATCGTTATACGTTATAACGTAACACTATATAACGTTATACGTTATACCGTAACAATATATAACGTTATACGTTATATGGTAATACTATATATCGTTATACGTCATAACGTAACAATATATAACGCTATACGTTATATGGTAATACTATATATCGTTATACGTTATAACGTAACAATATATAACGTTATACGTTATATGGTAATACTATATAACAATATACGTTGTTACGTAATAGTATATATCGTTTTACGTTATATGGTAATGCTATATAACGATATACGTTATAACGTATCACTATATCACGTTATACGTTATATGGTAATACTATATAACAATATACGTTATTACGTAATAGTATATATCGTTATACGTTATAACGTAACACTATATAACGTTATACGTTATATGGTAATACTATATATCGTTATTCGTTATAACGTAACAATATATAACGTTATACGTTATATGGTAATAGTATATATCGTTATACGTTATAACGTAACTATATATAACGTTATAAGTTATATGGTAATACTATATAACGATATACGTTATTACGTAATAGTATATATCGTTATACGTTATAACGTAACAATATATAACGTTATACGTTATATTGTAATACTATATAACGATATACGTTATTACGTAATAGTATATATCGTTATACGTTATAACGTAACACTATATAACGTTATACGTTATACCGTAACAATATATAACGTTATACGTTATATGGTAATACTATATATCGTTATACGTTATAACGTAACAATATATAACGCTATACGTTATATGGTAATACTATATATCGTTATACGTTATAACGTAACAATATATAACGTTATACGTTATATGGTAATACTATATATCGTTATTCGTTATAACGTAACAATATATAACGTTATACGTTATATGGTAATAGTATATATCGTTATACGTTATAACGTAACTGTATATAACGTTATAAGTTATATGGTAATACTATATAACGATATACGTTATTACGTAATAGTATATATCGTTATACGTTATAACGTAACAATATGTAACGTTATACGTTATATTGTAATACTATATAACGATATACGTTATTACGTAATAGTATATATCGTTATACGTTATAACGTAACACTATATAACGTTATACGTTATACCGTAACAATATATAACGTTATACGTTATATGGTAATACTATATATCGTTATACGTTATAACGTAACAATATATAACGCTATACGTTATATGGTAATACTATATATCGTTATACGTTATAACGTAACAATATATAACGTTATACGTTATATGGTAATACTATATAACGTTATACGTTATAACGTAACACTATATAACGTTATACGTTGTATGGTAATACTATATAACAATATACGTTATTACGTAATAGTATATAACAATATACGTTATTACGTAATAGTATATATCGTTTTACGTTATATGGTAATGCCATATAACGCTATACGTTATGTCGTAACGCTATATAACGTTATACGTTATATGGAAATGCTATATAACGTTATGCGTTATAACGTAACATTATATAACGTTGTACGTTATATGGCAATACTATATAACGTTATACGTTATAACGTAACACTATATAACGTTATACGTTATATGGTAATACTATATAACGTTATGGATTATATGGTAATACTATATAACGTTATACGTTATAACGAAACAATATATGACGTTATACGTTATATGGTAATACTATATAACGATATGCGTTATTACGTAATAGTATATATCGTTATTCGTTATAACGTAACACTATATAACGTTATACGTTATATGGTAATTCTATATAACGTTATACGTTATTACGAAATAGTATATATCGTTATACGTTATTACGTAATAGTATATAATGTTAATCTTTATATGGTAATACTATATAACGTTATACGATATAACGTATCACTATATAACGTTATACGTTATATGGTAATACTATATAACAATATACGTTATTACGTAATAGTATATATCATTTTACGTTATATGGTAATACTATATATCGTTATACGTTATAACGTAACAATATATAGCGTTATACGTTATATGGAAATACTATATAACGATATACGTTATTACGTAATAGTATATATCGTTATACGTTATAACGTAACACTATATAACGTTATACGTTATATGGTAATACTATATATCGTTATACGTTATAACGTAACAATATATAACGTTATACGTTATATGGTAATACTATATAACGATATGCGTTATTACGTAATAGTATATATCGTTATTCGTTATAACGTAACACTATATAACGTTATACGTTATATGGTAATTCTATATAACGTTATACGTTATTACGAAATAGTATATATCGTTTTACGTCATATGGTAATGCTATATAACGTTATACGTTATATGGTAATAGTATATATCGTTATACGTTATATCGTAACAGTATATAACGCTATACGTTATATGGAAATACTATATAACGATATACGTTATTACGTAATAGTATATATCGTTATACGTTATAACGTAACACTATATAACGTTATACGTTATATGGTAGTACTATATATCGTTATACGTTATTACGTAATAGTATATATCGTTTTACGTTATATGGTAATACTATATATCGTTATACGTTATAACGTAACAATATATAACGTTATACGTTATATGGAAATACTATATAACGATATACGTTATTACGTAATAGTATATATCGTTATACGTTATAACGTAACACTATATAACGTTATACGTTATATGGTAATACTATATATCGTTATACGTTATAACGTAGCAATATGAAACGTTATACGTTATATGGTAATACTATATATCGTTATTCGTTATAACGTAACAATATATAACGTTATACGTTATATGGTAATAGTATATATCGTTATACGTTATAACGTAACTGTATATAACGTTATAAGTTATATGGTAATACTATATAACGATATACGTTATTACGTAATAGTATATATCGTTATACGTTATAACGTAACAATATGTAACGTTATACGTTATATTGTAATACTATATAACGATATACGTTATTACGTAATAGTATATATCGTTATACGTTATAACGTAACACTATATAACGTTATACGTTATACCGTAACAATATATAACGTTATACGTTATATGGTAATACTATATGTCGTTATACGTTATAACGTAACAATATATAACGCTATACGTTATATGGTAATACTATATATCGTTATACGTTATAACGTAACAATATATAACGTTATACGTTATATGGTAATACTATATAACGTTATACGTTATAACGTAACACTATATAACGTTATACGTTGTATGGTAATACTATATAACAATATACGTTATTACGTAATAGTATATAACAATATACGTTATTACGTAATAGTATATATCGTTTTACGTTATATGGTAATGCCATATAACGCTATACGTTATGTCGTAACGCTATATAACGTTATACGTTATATGGAAATGCTATATAACGTTATGCGTTATAACGTAACATTATATAACGTTGTACGTTATATGGCAATACTATATAACGTTATACGTTATAACGTAACACTATATAACGTTATACGTTATATGGTAATACTATATAACGTTATGGATTATATGGTAATACTATATAACGTTATACGTTATAACGAAACAATATATGACGTTATACGTTATATGGTAATACTATATAACGATATGCGTTATTACGTAATAGTATATATCGTTATTCGTTATAACGTAACACTATATAACGTTATACGTTATATGGTAATTCTATATAACGTTATACGTTATTACGAAATAGTATATATCGTTATACGTTATTACGTAATAGTATATAATGTTAATCTTTATATGGTAATACTATATAACGTTATACGATATAACGTATCACTATATAACGTTATACGTTATATGGTAATACTATATAACAATATACGTTATTACGTAATAGTATATATCATTTTACGTTATATGGTAATACTATATATCGTTATACGTTATAACGTAACAATATATAGCGTTATACGTTATATGGAAATACTATATAACGATATACGTTATTACGTAATAGTATATATCGTTATACGTTATAACGTAACACTATATAACGTTATACGTTATATGGTAATACTATATATCGTTATACGTTATAACGTAACAATATATAACGTTATACGTTATATGGTAATACTATATAACGATATGCGTTATTACGTAATAGTATATATCGTTATTCGTTATAACGTAACACTATATAACGTTATACGTTATATGGTAATTCTATATAACGTTATACGTTATTACGAAATAGTATATATCGTTTTACGTCATATGGTAATGCTATATAACGTTATACGTTATATGGTAATAGTATATATCGTTATACGTTATATCGTAACAGTATATAACGCTATACGTTATATGGAAATACTATATAACGATATACGTTATTACGTAATAGTATATATCGTTATACGTTATAACGTAACACTATATAACGTTATACGTTATATGGTAGTACTATATATCGTTATACGTTATTACGTAATAGTATATATCGTTTTACGTTATATGGTAATACTATATATCGTTATACGTTATAACGTAACAATATATAACGTTATACGTTATATGGAAATACTATATAACGATATACGTTATTACGTAATAGTATATATCGTTATACGTTATAACGTAACACTATATAACGTTATACGTTATATGGTAATACCATATATCGTTATACGTTATAACGTAACAATATATAACGTTATACGTTATATGGTAAGAGTATATATCGTTTTACGTTATATGGTAATGCTATATAACGATATACGTTATAACGTATCACTATATAACGTTATACGTTATATGGTAATACTATATAACAATATACGTTATTACGTTATAGTATATATTGTTTTACGTTATATGGTAATGCTATATAACGATATACGTTATAACGTAACACTATATAACGTTATACGTTATATGGTAATACTATATAACAATATACGTTATTGCGTAATAGTATATAACAATATACGTTATTACGTAATAGTATATATCGTTTTACGTTATATGGTAATGCCATATAACGTTATACGTTATAACGTAACACTATATAACGTTATACGTTATATGGTAATACTATATAACGTTATACGTTATAACGTAACACTATATAACGTTATACGTTATATGGTAATACTATATGACAATATACGTTATTACGTAATAGTATATAACAATATACGTTATTACGTAATAGTATATATCGTTTTACGTTATATGGTAATGCCATATAACGTTATACGTTATGTCGTAACGCTATATAACGTTATACGTTATATGGAAATGCTATATAACGTTATGCGTTATAACGTAACATTATATAACGTTGTACGTTATATGGCAATACTATATAATGTTATACGTTATAACGTAACACTATATAACGTTATACGTTATATGGTAATACTATATAACGTTATGGATTATATGGTAATACTATATAACGTTATACGTTATAACGAAACAATATATGACGTTATACGTTTTATGGTAATACTATATAACGTTATACGTTAAAGCGTAATACTATAAAACGTTGTACGTTATATGCTAATACTATATAACGTTATACGCTATATGGTAATTCTGTATAACGTTGTACGTTATTACGTAATAGTATATATCGTTATACGTTATAGGGAAATACTATATAACGTTATACGTTATATGGTAATACTATATAACAATATACGTTATTACGTAATAGTATATAACAATGTACGTTATTACGTAATAGTATATATCGTTTTACGTTATATGGTAATGCTATATAACGTTATACGTTATGTCGTAACGGTATATAATGTTATACGTTATATGGAAATGCTATATAACGTTATACGTTATAACGTAACATTATATAACGTTGTACGTTATACGGTAATACTATATAACGTTATACGTTATAACGTAACACTATATAACGTCATACGTTATATGGTAATACTATATAACGTTGTGGATTATATGGTAATACTATATAACGTTATACGTTATAACGTAACAATATATGACGTTATACGTTTTATGGTAATACTATATAACGTTATACGTTATAGCGTAATACTTTAAAACGCTGTACGTTATATGCTAATACTATATAACGTTATACGCTATATGGTAATTCTGTATAACGTTATACGTTATTACGTAATAGTATATATCGTTATACGTTATAGGGAAATACTATATAACGTTATACGTTATAACTTAACAATATATAACGCTGTACGTTATAACGTAACACTATATAACGTTATACGTTATATGTTAATACTATATAACAATATACGTTATTACGTAATAGTATATATCGTTATACGTTATACGGAAATACTATATAACGTTATACGTTATATGGTAATACTATATAACGATATACGTTATTACGTAATAGTATATATCGTTATACGTTATAACGTAACACTATATAACCTTATTCGTTGTATGGTAATACTATATAACGATGTACGTTATTACGTAATTGTATATAACAATATACGTTATTACGTAATAGTATATATCGTTTTACGTTATATGGTAATGCCATATAACGTTATACGTTATGTCGCAACGCTATATAACGTTACACGTTATATGGAAATGCTATATAACGTTATACGTTATAACGTAACATTATTTAACGTTGTACGTTATATGGTAATACTATATAACGTTATACGTTATTACGTAAGAGTAATAGGTATGTAAATATGAAACCGGAATTTTTGTATAGAAAAATGCACGTTTATTGTACGTCAGTTATACGTTATATGGTAACACTATATAACGTTATACGGTATACCGTAACACTATATAACGTTATACGTTATATGGTAATACTATATAACGATATACGTTATTACGTAGTAGTATATATCGTTATACGTTATATCGTAATACTATATAACGTTAAACGTTATAACGTAACACTGTATAACGTTATACGTTATGTGGTAATACTATATAAAGTTATACGTTATAACGTAAGAATATACAACGTTATACGTTGTTACGTAATAGTATATGGTATGTAAATATGAAACCGGAATTTTTGTATAGAAAAATACACGTTTATTGTATGATAATTATACGTTATATGGTAACACTACATAACGTTATACGTTATAACGTAACACTGTATAACGTTATACGTTATGTGGTAATACTATATAACGTTATACGTTATAAAGTAGCAATATACAGCGTTATACGTCATATGATAATACTATATAACGTTATACGTTATTAGGTAAGAATATACAACGTTATACGATATTACGTAAGAGTAAACGGTATGTAAATATGAAACCGGAATTTTTGTATGGAAAAATGCAAGTTTATTGCACGATAATTATGCGTTATATTGTAACACAATATAACGTTATACGTTATGTGGTAATACTATATAACGATATACGTTATTACGTAATGGTATATATCGTTATTCGTTATAACGTAACACTATATAACGTTATACGTTATATGGTAATTCTATATAACGTTATACGTTATTACGAAATAGTACATATCGTTTTACGTCATATGGTAATGCTATATAACGTTATACGTTATAACGTAACACTATATAACGTTATACGTTATATGGTAATAGTATATATCGTTATACGTTATAACGTAACTATATATAACGTTATAAGTTATATGGTAATACTATATAACGATATACGTTATTACGTAATAGTATATATCGTTATACGTTATAACGTAACAATATATAACGTTATACGTTATATTGTAATACTATATAACGATATACGTTATTACGTAATAGTATATATCGTTATACGTTATAACGTAACACTATATAACGTTATACGTTATACCGTAACAATATATAACGTTATACGTTATATGGTAATACTATATATCGTTATACGTTATAACGTAACAATATATAACGCTATACGTTATATGGTAATACTATATATCGTTATACGTTATAACGTAACAATATATAACGTTATACGTTATATGGTAATACTATATAACAATATACGTTGTTACGTAATAGTATATATCGTTTTACGTTATATGGTAATGCTATATAACGATATACGTTATAACGTATCACTATATCACGTTATACGTTATATGGTAATACTATATAACAATATACGTTATTACGTAATAGTATATATCGTTATACGTTATAACGTAACACTATATAACGTTATACGTTATATGGTAATACTATATATCGTTATTCGTTATAACGTAACAATATATAACGTTATACGTTATATGGTAATAGTATATATCGTTATACGTTATAACGTAACTGTATATAACGTTATAAGTTATATGGTAATACTATATAACGATATACGTTATTACGTAATAGTATATATCGTTATACGTTATAACGTAACATTATGTAACGTTATACGTTATATGGTAATACTATATAACGATATGCGTTATTACGTAATAGTATATATCGTTATTCGTTATAACGTAACACTATATAACGTTATACGTTATATGGTAATTCTATATAACGTTATACGTTATAACGTAACAATATATAACGCTATACGTTATATGGTAATACTATATATCGTTATACGTTATAACGTAACAATATATAACGTTATACGTTATATTGTAATACTATATAACGATATACGTTATTACGTAATAGTATATATCGTTATACGTTATAACGTAACACTATATAACGTTATACGTTATACCGTAACAATATATAACGTTATACGTTATATGGTAATACTATATATCGTTATACGTTATAACGTAACAATATATAACGCTATACGTTATATGGTAATACTATATATCGTTATACGTTATAACGTAACAATATATAACGTTATACGTTATATGGTAATACTATATAACGTTATACGTTATAACGTATCACTATATAACGTTATACGTTGTATGGTAATACTATATAACAATATACGTTATTACGTAATAGTATATAACAATATACGTTATTACGTAATAGTATATATCGTTTTACGTTATATGGTAATGCCATATAACGCTATACGTTATGTCGTAACGCTATATAACGTTATACGTTATATGGAAATGCTATATAACGTTATGCGTTATAACGTAACATTATATAACGTTGTACGTTATATGGCAATACTATATAACGTTATACGTTATAACGTAACACTATATAACGTTATACGTTATATGGTAATACTATATAACGTTATGGATTATATGGTAATACTATATAACGTTATACGTTATAACGAAACAATATATGACGTTATACGTTATATGGTAATACTATATAACGATATGCGTTATTACGTAATAGTATATATCGTTATTCGTTATAACGTAACACTATATAACGTTATACGTTATATGGTAATTCTATATAACGTTATACGTTATTACGAAATAGTATATATCGTTATACGTTATTACGTAATAGTATATAATGTTAATCTTTATATGGTAATACTATATAACGTTATACGATATAACGTATCACTATATAACGTTATACGTTATATGGTAATACTATATAACAATATACGTTATTACGTAATAGTATATATCATTTTACGTTATATGGTAATACTATATATCGTTATACGTTATAACGTAACAATATATAACGTTATACGTTATATGGAAATACTATATAACGATATACGTTATTACGTAATAGTATATATCGTTATACGTTATAACGTAACACTATATAACGTTATACGTTATATGGTAATACTATATATCGTTATACGTTATAACGTAACAATATATAACGTTATACGTTATATGGTAATACTATATAACGATATGCGTTATTACGTAATAGTATATATCGTTATTCGTTATAACGTAACACTATATAACGTTATACGTTATATGGTAATTCTATATAACGTTATACGTTATTACGAAATAGTATATATCGTTTTACGTCATATGGTAATGCTATATAACGTTATACGTTATATGGTAATAGTATATATCGTTATACGTTATAACGTAACAGTATATAACGCTATACGTTATATGGAAATACTATATAACGATATACGTTATTACGTAATAGTATATATCGTTATACGTTATAACGTAACACTATATAACGTTATACGTTATATGGTAGTACTATATATCGTTATACGTTATTACGTAATAGTATATATCGTTTTACGTTATATGGTAATACTATATATCGTTATACGTTATAACGTAACAATATATAACGTTATACGTTATATGGAAATACTATATAACGATATACGTTATTACGTAATAGTATATATCGTTATACGTTATAACGTAACACTATATAACGTTATACGTTATATGGTAATACTATATATCGTTATACGTTATAACGTAACAATATATAACGTTATACGTTATATGGTAATAGTATATATCGTTTTACGTTATATGGTAATGCTATATAACGATATACGTTATAACGTATCACTATATAACGTTATACGTTATATGGTAATACTATATAACAATATACGTTATTACGTTATAGTATATATGGTTTTACGTTATATGGTAATGCTATATAACGATATACGTTATAACGTAACACTATATAACGTTATACGTTATATGGTAATACTATATAACAATATACGTTATTGCGTAATAGTATATAACAATATACGTTATTACGTAATAGTATATATCGTTTTACGTTATATGGTAATGCCATATAACGTTATACGTTATAACGTAACACTATATAACGTTATACGTTATATGGTAATACTATATAACGTTATACGTTATAACGTAACACTATATAACGTTATACGTTATATGGTAATACTATATGACAATATACGTTATTACGTAATAGTATATAACAATATACGTTATTACGTAATAGTATATATCGTTTTACGTTATATGGTAATGCCATATAACGTTATACGTTATGTCGTAACGCTATATAACGTTATACGTTATATGGAAATGCTATATAACGTTATGCGTTATAACGTAACATTATATAACGTTGTACGTTATATGGCAATACTATATAATGTTATACGTTATAACGTAACACTATATAACGTTATACGTTATATGGTAATACTATATAACGTTATGGATTATATGGTAATACTATATAACGTTATACGTTATAACGAAACAATATATGACGTTATACGTTTTATGGTAATACTATATAACGTTATACGTTAAAGCGTAATACTATAAAACGTTGTACGTTATATGCTAATACTATATAACGTTATACGCTATATGGTAATTCTGTATAACGTTGTACGTTATTACGTAATAGTATATATCGTTATACGTTATAGGGAAATACTATATAACGTTATACGTTATATGGTAATACTATATAACAATATACGTTATTACGTAATAGTATATAACAATGTACGTTATTACGTAATAGTATATATCGTTTTACGTTATATGGTAATGCTATATAACGTTATACGTTATGTCGTAACGGTATATAATGTTATACGTTATATGGAAATGCTATATAACGTTATACGTTATAACGTAACATTATATAACGTTGTACGTTATACGGTAATACTATATAACGTTATACGTTATAACGTAACACTATATAACGTCATACGTTATATGGTAATACTATATAACGTTGTGGATTATATGGTAATACTATATAACGTTATACGTTATAACGTAACAATATATGACGTTATACGTTTTATGGTAATACTATATAACGTTATACGTTATAGCGTAATACTTTAAAACGCTGTACGTTATATGCTAATACTATATAACGTTATACGCTATATGGTAATTCTGTATAACGTTATACGTTATTACGTAATAGTATATATCGTTATACGTTATAGGGAAATACTATATAACGTTATACGTTATAACTTAACAATATATAACGCTGTACGTTATAACGTAACACTATATAACGTTATACGTTATATGTTAATACTATATAACAATATACGTTATTACGTAATAGTATATATCGTTATACGTTATACGGAAATACTATATAACGTTATACGTTATATGGTAATACTATATAACGATATACGTTATTACGTAATAGTATATATCGTTATACGTTATAACGTAACACTATATAACCTTATTCGTTGTATGGTAATACTATATAACGATGTACGTTATTACGTAATTGTATATAACAATATACGTTATTACGTAATAGTATATATCGTTTTACGTTATATGGTAATGCCATATAACGTTATACGTTATGTCGCAACGCTATATAACGTTACACGTTATATGGAAATGCTATATAACGTTATACGTTATAACGTAACATTATTTAACGTTGTACGTTATATGGTAATACTATATAACGTTATACGTTATTACGTAAGAGTAATAGGTATGTAAATATGAAACCGGAATTTTTGTATAGAAAAATGCACGTTTATTGTACGTCAGTTATACGTTATATGGTAACACTATATAACGTTATACGGTATACCGTAACACTATATAACGTTATACGTTATATGGTAATACTATATAACGATATACGTTATTACGTAGTAGTATATATCGTTATACGTTATATCGTAATACTATATAACGTTAAACGTTATAACGTAACACTGTATAACGTTATACGTTATGTGGTAGTACTATATAAAGTTATACGTTATTACGTAAGAATATACAACGTTATACGTTGTTACGTAATAGTATATGGTATGTAAATATGAAACCGGAATTTTTGTATAGAAAAATACACGTTTATTGTATGATAATTATACGTTATATTGTAACACTACATAACGTTATACGTTATAACGTAACACTGTATAACGTTATACGTTATGTGGTAATACTATATAACGTTATACGTTATAAAGTAGCAATATACAGCGTTATACGTCATATGATAATACTATATAACGTTATACGTTATTAGGTAAGAATATACAACGTTATACGATATTACGTAAGAGTAAACGGTATGTAAATATGAAACCGGAATTTTTGTATGGAAAGATGCAAGTTTATTGCACGATAATTATGCGTTATATTGTAACACAATATAACGTTATACGTTATGTGGTAATAATATATAACGTTATACGTTATAACGTAACAATATACAGCGTTATACGTTAGATGATAACACTATATAACGTTATGCGTTATAACGTAAGAATAATCAACGTTATACGTTATTACGAAAGAGTAAAAGGTATGTAAATATGAAACCGGAATTTCTGTATAGAAAAATACACGTTTATTGTACGATAATTATACGTTATATGGTAACACTATATAACGTTATACGTTATAACGTAACACTGTATAACGTTATGCGTTATGTGGTGATACTATATAACGTTATACGTTATAACGTAGCAATATACAGCGTTATACGTTATATGATCATACTATATAACGTTATGCGTCATAACGTAACAGTATACATCGTTATACGTTGTTACGAAATAGTATATGGTATGTAAATATGAAACCGGACATTCTTTATAGAAAAATGCACGTTTATTGTACGATAATTATACGTTATATGGTAAAACTATATAACGTTATACGTTATAACGTAGCAATATACATCGTTACACGTTGTATGATAATACGATATAACGTTATACGTTATAACGTAAGAATATACAACGTTATACGTTATTACGTAAGAGTAATAGGTATGCAAATATGAAACCGGAATTTTTGTATAGAAAAATACACGTTTATTGTACGATAATTATACGTTATATGGTAACACTATATAAGGTATACGTTATAACGTAGCAATATACAGCGTTATACGTTATATGATAATACTATATAACGTTATACATCATGACGTAACAATATACAACGTTATACGTTGTTACGAAATAGTATATGGTATGTAAATATGAAACCGGAATTTTTGTGTAGAAAAATACACGTTTACTGTATGATAATTATACGTTATATGGTAACACTACATAACGTTATACGTTATTACGAAAGAGTAAAAGGTATGTAAATATGAAACCGGAATTTTTGTATAGAAAAATGCACGTTTATTGTAGGATAATTATACGTTATATGGTAACGCTATATAACGTTATACGTTATTTGGTAATACTATATAAAGTTATACGTTATAACGTAACAATATACAGCGTTATACGTTATATGATCATACTAAATAACGTTATGCGTTATGACGTAAGAATATACAACGTTATACGTTATTACGTAAGAGTAAAAGGTATGTAAATATGAAACCGGAATTTTTGTATAGAAAAATACACGTTTATTGTATGATATATATACGTTATATGGTCACACTATATAACGTTATACGTTATAACGTAACACTGTATAACGTTAAACGTTATATGGTAATGCTATATTACGTTATACGTTATATGGTAATACTATATATCGTTATACGTTATGTGGTTATAATATATATCGTTATACGTTATGTGGTTATACTATATATCGTTATAAGATATAACGTAAGAATATACAACGTTATTCGTTATTACGTAATGGTATATAACGTTATACGATATATGGTAATACTATATAACGTTATACGTTATAACGTAACAATATACAACGTTATACGTTGTTACGTAATAGTATATGGTATGTAAATATGAAACCGGAATTTCTGTATAGAAAAATGCACGTTTATTGCACGATAATTATACGTTATAGGGTAACACTATATAACGTTATACGTTATAACGTAGCAGTATACAGCGTTATACGTTGTATGATAACACTATATAACATTATACGTTATGTGGTAATACTATATAACGTTATACGTTATAACGTAACAATATACAGCGTTATACGTTATATGATAACACTATATAACGTTATACGTTATAACGTAACACTGTATAACGTTATACGTTGTAACGTTACAATATACGACGTTATACGTCATTACGTAATAGTATATGATGATATACGTTACATGGTATTACTATATAACGTTATACGTTATTACGTAAAAGTATATATCGTTATACGTTATATGGTAATACTATGTAACGTTATACGTTATTACGTAATAGTATATAACGTTATACGTAATGACGTAATACTATATAACGTTACACGTTGTATAGTAATACTATATAACGTTGCACGTTGTATACTAATAGTATATAACGTTATACGTTATATCATATTAGTATATAACGTTATTTGTTATATCATATTAGTATATAACGTTATACGTTATGGCGTAGTACTATATAATGTTATAAGTTATACCGTAATACTATATAGTCTTACACGTTGTATAGTAATAGTATATAACGTCATACGTTATAACGTAATACTATATAACGTTATACGTTATAACGTAATACTATATAACGTTATAACTTATAACGCAATACTATATAACGTTATACGTTATAACGTAGTACTATATAACGTCATACGTTATAACGTCATACTATATAACGTTGTACGTTATAACGTAATACTATATAACGTCGTACGTTGTAACGTAACAGTATATAACGTTACACGTTGCATAGTAATACTATATAACGTTATACGTTATAACGTAACAATATATAACTTTATACGTTATAACGTTATACTATATTACGTAATACTATATAACGTTGTACGTTACAACGTAATAGCATATAACGTTATACGTTATAAATTAACACTATATAACGTTATACGTATTACTATATATAGGATAACGTTATGTAGTATATCGTTAATACGTATTAGGTCATATTTTATTGCGTTTTGTGCTATTACGTTGTATTATATTACGTTATAATGTATTACGTTATGCAGTATTACGTTTTATTGTATTATAACATAACCTTATACCAATATATTATTTCTAATATTGACAAGCAAGTGACTAGAGAAATTTGTTCTGTGAAAGAATCTTGTATACTAATTGGTGCTTATGCAGTAAGCGTAAATCTTATTATGCCTTTCACTGCTATTATTGTTAATCAGAATTTAGTATTATTTTAGTAGTATTTTAATGCATGTATTATGTACGGATGTATTTCTATTTGTTTACTTGTTTTTAAATGTAGGGTTTCTTTTCATTCGTTATCCGGTTGGTACATGAGGAAATACTTTTAACAGAAGGCGAGGTGTCAGCTGAAATTGATGTTCCGATTTAGTTAAGACTTATCACGCTTCATTAGGATATTGTGTAGTTCCTTGTGAATGTTTCTAATTCTATTTTCATGTATGTTGCGTTATGAATCTAAAGAGGAATACGTGTTGCATAACACATAACATGTCTGAATAACTTTGAATCGAGTGCAGCTAATTTAAGTTTAACATTATTGGAAAAAGGAAATCGAATACACTCCCATGTCTGAAAGAATATATAGGATTTGAGGTGTATTTTACAGGATATTGTCAAAAGATAATGCATCCATTCTCGTGTGAAGCAGATGAGACGGAGTTCGCATATACTTGATTTTAAATGAAATTCTGTTATAGTTGGGAATATATGCTAAATTATAAATGCATTGCGTTTACATTAGATAGCAAATAAAATATGAGAAATAATATGATATTGCAGCTACTTGTTGCATTAAATTAAACTAACATGTCTAATGATACCTATTTTATTCTGTATGTATGTTAAATAGGATCTTAATATCCTTGAATATTAAATGTAATAAGTTATAGAATTTGTTAAAGGAAATAAAAATATCCACCTTACTTCTTTCTTCAAAGTTTCTGTGAAAATAGCTTATAAAGCTTATAGTACATCAAAATTGATTTATATGTTAGAAAATTTTTTGATACGAATATCCTACCCCTTTAAATTCTTTATGTAACTTTCTCAATTATTTAGTATCCAAATTACATAGTAATGTCTATTTTTCTATGTGAAATATTTTAGCGTACAAAATATTACTTTTTATAGGCGTCTTTATCAGATGCGCAAGGTATTGTAATTTTGTATTTGCACTGCTGTTTAAAGAAAAAGGTCCTAATTTTATTGATGCATAGGCAGAGTGAAAATGATAAAAATTTTGGATATATGGGATATTTGGAGGCAACGTTGTCCGTATTTTTAAAATAAAGAAAAATTGGAGGAACGGATGAGAAATTTATTTTGTATTTTCTATACAATGGAAGTACAATGCCTGTGCTATAGATAAAATATCGAGTAGATTTTGCGTCTTATACGCTATTTCCTGACAAATGTTCTAAATTGCCGACGTTTAAAAAAATCAAAGTGATTCTTATGCCCTCTACGACAAACACAGTAATTATATTTAGAAGAGAAGAAGGTGACTTTGCTTATTAGAAAAAGTAGGTATCTATAATAATGCAGGTACCAAATTATCGATATAAAAGCCTAATTATCTTATGTGGGTAACATTATACATTTTTTATCTATAACACTCTTTCTCTTCCGAACATTTCTGAGGTTTTAATTCTTTTTCAACATATAAATGAAGTATTTGTACGATGTTAAGAAGTTAGAATAAACTTTAAATATATAAAATACTGTAATCTGATAATATTTTATGATTAAAAAAAATTGAAATGAATGAATAATACCGTTATAAAGACGTGACACAAAGTACAACTTTAATAATTGTAACCATATTATCAATCTATTATGTAATAATAGATCATAAATATAAATAATATAATCTATAATGAAATATTATGAAAACCTAATTACTAATTTTCATTAAAATCAATACTATAAAATGACCGAAATTGATATTCCACTTTTTACAATATTTAATCTAATTTGTTGATACAATTTCCATCTTGCTACCCTAGTTTCCAATCCAAACGTATCGCACGCGGCTGAAATGCGACCAAATATGCATCATCCCTGTTCGACTTGTCGAGGAATCAGGCAAGAACCTTTGGATGGTAGCCCGGATATTTTGCAAAACTTCTATGAAAGGTTATCGCAATCTCCA
Source organism: Bombus affinis (assembly GCF_024516045.1). Lineage (NCBI taxonomy): Eukaryota > Metazoa > Arthropoda > Insecta > Hymenoptera > Apidae > Bombus > Bombus affinis. The sequence continues at coordinate 3,486,706 of NC_066350.1, read as the reverse complement.
AACATTATGCCCCTTCCCTTCCTTCTTTTTTCTGCTCTCAATATCTCGCAATCTGGCTCTCCTCCGTTCGCTTTCCTCTTTTGCTTCGGTTTTATTTGATTGACCCCGAGTGCTCTTCGAAAAATGCCGCCGCAGGATCCCACCAGTCAGCATCCTCTTTCTCCAGACGGTATCTATTTCTTTTTTTCCCTCGCTAACGCTCACCCTCTTCCTTTTACATGTCGCCTTTTTCTCCCTTACTTTTACACACCGTTTCGCTTCTTTTACGCACTTCACTGTACATTTTTCTTTTTTTTTTCACGCTTCTTCGTTTCCCTCTTCAGCGCCTATGGTTTGAAAGATTTCTACGATTTCCAATATCACCTTCTCGTATCTGATCATTTCTGCTCTTTAATACACATACTAGTTGTCCTCTATACAACAATCCCCGACAGGCTCCCTGTGGGTTACGTCGCCAGATATATCGCCAAATATTTCAGCGGTTGCGCGAGGGTCAAGTGCCACCGCAGCAAGATTCCTGTTTGCGGGCGAGCGAAGGTGTCGCGTGAATATCGTATTCGTGACACGGGCCAGCCGCGCTGATTTACGAGAATCTTTCGCGTAGAGGTAATTAGGCGGCTCCCGTAATCCCACGTGATTTATCGGCGATAAGGGGTTCGTTAGCCTCGCCAGGATTTTTAGTTCTTTCCTTTTTTATTCTTTTAGGGGATCTTGGCGTGGCAAAAGCTCTTAAATTGTCGCCGAGATATGAACACGATTCCCGTGTGCATTTTTTGATTATCTCACAGTTTGCTTTCGGATAATTACGTTTGACGAAGGTTGGTGTTGGACCTCCTACGAGTAGAGGCACTAAAGATATTCGAAATTTTGTTGTTCCTTCAACCTTGTTTAAATTATATTAAGTTTGCACAATGTGATACATTATTGTAACACGAAACTGAAATTTTCTAAGCTATGTCGCACGCTCTTCTCCTTTTAAGTATTTTTATACATTGAAGGGGTATATTAATACCAAACGTGTTTTCTTTTTAGTATTTTCTCATTTCTCTTACAAGACATTTAGTAACGTAGTTTGAGAAAAAATATAGAGGAAGAAACGAACGTTTCAAAAAATGAATGCGCATAGGTTTTTCATACAAAACAAGTCCATCGCATTATACAAGATACGTGATAGCGAACGTATTAATGAACTGATTAAACGACGATGGCGCAATTTATTCTACTTGTCAGCCCCTTGTAGTTGCGAGCTAGGGGTAGATGTGCTGATTACGTGTGACATAAGATAAAATCATTGGGCACTCGACAGTTCCTATCCTATAATTTTTTCGTTATTAAATTCTTTGTGCAATTTCATTATTAAATTCTTTTCTTTCAAATACCTGGAAAAAGTTATTCAGTACGGTAAAATCTTTCACGATATTCAGTTCATCTACGAAATTTCAGCAAAATCCTTAAGTAACACTTAACACCCTAAGCGACCGTGTTGTAGGTCGTGAAGCGCCAACTGTACGGACAACTACTCGATATTTTTAAAAAAGACGCCGACGAAGCACCGTCTATCGGAGAGGTACTCTTCGTTCTCGATTCAGAAGCAATCCATTGCTCCGAGGAACTTTCTTCCTTCGTCATCCTCGCTCTTTTCTTTCTCATACGTAAATCGATGTTCCTTTCTGTACATTTTCTTATCTAATATACAAAATCGAAAAGGCAAATAACATAGATGTGATCATTCTCTGTGCACATTAAGTTTTAGTTATAAAAAAATCTCAACGTAAAATTGGAACTCGAAAAGTAAAGGGAAAATGTCATCATCTTTTGTACGATTTAATTTATTTCATTCTCTCCTCAAATGAAACTTTGTATATTAGATCGTTGTACGTAGTGTCAGCGATATTTTGCGAGAATTATGCATTTGAGAAAAATTAGTAGAACGTAACCGATCGCAAGTTTAATTCATAAATCTAACTGTATTTCGGTGGCATCAGTGTCAAGATAGAAACAGTTTGCGAGATAGAACTGTTCGAACGGCAAACATTCTTCTGTGGCTAGAGGAATCGACGTCTCCATTAATTAGACACTGGTCGATCGAGCGTGCGACGGACCACGTTGCCGTCGCAGCCTCCCGTGAAATTGTGATCTCGCTGATTTACGACGCGTTCCCGCTGCCTCAGACTTCAACTGTCCTCTCGTCACGTATTATTTCCTGCGTCGTTTCCCTGGAAATTTCTCTCGTTCGTTCGCCACCAACTAATTTCACCGTGATCGTCCGGATTCATAATTTTCCGAATAAACGCTGCTCAAGCATGTCATTGCGAAAGTTTTACCATCACGACGTCGCAGTCATGATTTTCTATACACAACATTATTTTATTTTCAACGATGGTGATGATGGATTGGAAATTAAATAAGTTGATGACTTTAGTTCGTAATAAAAATTGGGTAACTTCTTATAAAATATTTTTCGACATATTTACTTCTGCGTTTTACAATTCGCATATACGCGAGGTTATTTCGCAATTCAAAGTATTTAAAAAAAAAAAAAAAAAAAAAAACTATTCGACAGTTTATAAAAATCTGTTTAGTAACGATATAAGGCTGACGAAAAGGATAGTCGAACGATGGCTAAATACTAGTTTTCCATCCTTAGCTCTAAAAATCTCCCTTCGACAGCTCCAATATTCTTCTGACACGGAACTGAATTATTTTAAATTATAACATTTTTTAAATATACGAGTGAGATATCACTATCGAATAATCGTGCTAATACACCCGTGATAACAAATTTTCAAACACGAAAGTTCGTAATTAAAGCGTCTAATTTTACGAATCATAAATATCACGAAGTAATTTGTAATGGAAGCAAATTTTAGGAGAATATCCAATAATGCGAATCTCCAACCCGATGAAATCCAGCGAACATACATATATCAAATCCATGCATTCTAATAACGTCCCCTTTCCGAATTTCGTTTGAACATACTAAACAGTATATTCGTGGTCGAAGCTTATCCACCGGAAAGTCTCTGTCGAAATTCGGTAGTGGGACGTAGGGGCGAGGCGAGCAGAAAAAGTGGCGTACTCAGCGCGGCAAAGAAACTCGAATTCACTTTGTTCCAGGGAATGCGAGAAACCGTCCGAGACGCAGAGGGCTGCAAAAACCGCGTAAACACGGAGTTCGGATCCAATTCGAGCTGGTCGGATGTTTGGGTGAGGACCAAGAGGGAAAGAAAGGGAGAAACACAAAAAGAGATAGAGAGGTTGAAAGCGGTATGAGAAGGGTAGAATTGGAAAAGAGGCGAGCAGCGCGTTGCGTTGTTAAGGCGGTGGCGTGGAATCGCAATATTTTCTACGTGGAATAGAATCGCGTTATGAATCACTGTCGACGTGCTCCGTTACATTCGACGCAACTGTTTCGTGTATATTTCATTACTCGGCCGGTTTCGTTATGATAACGAATAGAGAGAAGAGGTGCAGTGCGGGAGAGAAAAAGCGAAATCTCGAGAACGAAGAAGATGACAAGATAGTCAGAGAAGCCTTGATCAGGGGCGTGAACTACAATATTTAAAACACTTTCACGATGAAATAAAAAGTTATGCTATGTTGGTAAAAATTTGCAACGTGAAATTCATGTATCAATAAATAGATGTCCGGATGATTCGGGTATCACAGCCTTGCCTTCTCAGTCGCTAAAACAGGTCTGGTAAACGATCCTAGCTGTACGTGCTATACGTTAGGAGAGACAAGATATCGATTATGTGCTATGGCAATGTCCTTTATCCGACGAACAAAGATCCAAACTAACTGGAGAACTGCGAATACGAGGTTCTTTTATTCCATTGTCGTGTAATGTGCTACTCTACAAGTTTAAAGTAGCAATAGCAAAGAATACAACCTAATGGTTTAAGGAAATATCGTACTATTATAAATATTGCGTATCAACAGGTTTGCAATAAATGTAAAAGTTTTTGCGAACTAATCTCCTTTGGAGGTTAAAATAGGCTGCAATAAAATAGAAGACCAGGAAAGGTATGCAAAGGGTGAAAAAGAGGGAAGGATGAAAATGGAAAAATAAGTTTTCGACTTTTTGATCCGACATGGATCCAGGGGCAAATAAGGGAATCTGGTTACAAAATGTAACAGATGGTAAAGGAGATAAAGACGAGTTTAGTGTGTTCAATTATGCGAGATGTTTTTTATTGAACGAAATATACAATAGCGATATAGATACGTTCTGTATGAAGTTGCTCGTCTTACAATATCTAGGCGAGAAGCTTAAACAAATTCGATGCATTTTGATTTTGCATGTCTATGAGAATCTACCTGAATGTATTTAAGCACGAAAAACATAAATGTCATACGTTAATCATTAATCATTTCTATAAAGATGTTAAAAAAGGAAGAGTAAATAAGTATGGAACAAGTTGTAAGGAACGTCGAAACGGACGGGCCAGTATGGGAAAGGAGGAAAAACAAATCATGTGGCATCGAGTCAGCCAAGAATGCGCAACTTTTCTTATCGCGCGGATATGTGGTCTGAAAAATATTGCAACGCGCATTCATTAGAAAGGAAGTTAATGTTCCGTGCATGCGCCGATATCGCGAGCTGGACGACGCCATGGTCGCTGAACAGAGAAAAAGCCTGGCTCGATGCTATTTTTGATCCTCAAGATGAAATTCATTGCAACTGATGTACATATACACATCCTCCTTTTTCCCTCTTGTCGTATTTTCCTTCTAGAATCGAGAATTAGTTATCCGCGTTTCGGACGCCATGAAAAACCGGCGTCCTTCCGAACGGAAATCGTTAATCCTCGCTCTTCCGATGTTCCACGTTTCGACCATGGCTGTTCCGTTACGCAGGAAACGCGAAACGTCGAAACGGAAGTCGCTGAGAGAAAACCAATCGAATTTCTTGTTTTCAACGACAGTGGATCTCGTTTTTTCGAGTTCTTAGCTCAAAAATTGTATGACTCTCTAAAGGGAGTATTAGCAGACATAAATCATTAGAAAAGTGTTAAAAATATTTTGATTTATGCGTTGAAGAGTTAAATAGAAATGCAACGAGCGGTCTATTACTTTTAATATGTGATTGCTTTTACGATAGTCAGAGGAAATCCTCGCTAGCGCGTTTAATCCGAAAATGAAATTACGCCATAGAGGAACATGTCGAATATTCGGCGAGACATTAATAACACGCGCTCTATGTTGAAAGAACCATGGTCACTGGTCCGTGACGAAATGCAAACGCATTTCAACATTTATACCGTCATTGTGTTCGATCGTCGGTATGCTGGCCGCTTTTGAAGGCACCAAGTCAACCGGGTAATTTTAATGATTCGAACGAGTTGACGCGAGAAACGACTGCGAAATTTGTCAATCGCACGTACGCGACTATCCACGTGAGCACTGATCCTCCCCGTGAACACATTTTTCCGCGATTTATTGGTACAAGCATGCAAAACATCTGCCAAAAAGAAACAATAATATTTCATACGTTTCATGTTGTTAGTTACGGCTAGGTGCGTAAAAAATAAATTGTCATGGTTAAGCCGACTATTTTAATATAATGATACTGTTGCAAATATTTCAATTATTATACAATCTTTGAAAATGTAGAGTAACCATTAATGAAATACTTTCTTAGTATTCAGTGTAATTCCATCATAGACGCGATATCTACCTGTCCATAAAGTTCAGACTTATTTGTTTTGAGGTGGTACAATGTCCGCGATAGTTGTTGCTGCGCCTCGTCCAGAGTAAATGTCGCTGAGGGGCTGTAGATGTGTGAGGTCGACTGAGATACCGAGATAGGTTCTGCGTACGGATGTCGATGTCGCTGCTGGGGTACTGCTGATTTTTCCTCCGGTTTTTTTTTTTTTTTTTTTTTTTTTGGTGCGTGGAAGAAAAATCGGACTCCGGTCGCCAGGATTCGAACCCGGGTTCCGAACGTTCGTAACCTAAGGCGCTAACCACTGCTTTTTTTTATTTGTTTATTATTACCAGATTACAGAGTACATATTTGTGTTTTTCAGAATAAATGCTGAATTCTGGTTGTGAGGTGGTTCAGGCAAAAGTACCGATGCGCGATGATACGACATAGCCATGCATTATTACATTCTTTTTTTTTTTTTTCTAAGATTATTATTTTAACTTAAATTTAAGCCGCTATTGCGCTGTGCTTATGTACGATATTTTAATTTCTGTCCTGAAAGCCTGGTCGCAAAAACAGGACAGTACGCTAACCACTGCGCTGCCGTCGTCCGACACTAGTTAGTGTCAAATGGTGGTATTTGGCTTATCGAGTGCCGCCACAGTTTCTTATTTAAGATGACTGCAAGGTCTCGAAACCCTTTAAAACGAAACAAAACGGTAGATCAGCGACATGGGTGATTACCTCAGGAGATGGCAGTAGAAACGTTAGAACAAGTCTGTGTGAAAACGAACAAATGGATCAAGCTGGCTCGGTTTTGGCCGAACCACCTTGAAAAATACATTTCTCTTACTCGACTACGTTTCTTTTGGCGCAATTTCTCGAGCACAAAGGAAGCGTCGTCAGCGAGTCTCGAGTTCTGAATTGTCGTATCCAATTTAATAATAGTTTTCTTTCCACGTATAAACGCAATCGATACCGGACTTCAATTTTCTCGACGAGTCGTCGTGGCTCAAGACCCGATAACGTAAAGTATCGACGGTCAGTTTTTCGATTAGCTCTTTCTCTGCTGTTCGAACCTTCTTTCTTTGACCATCCACGGTCTATTGTGAACTACGTCGATTCTTTATTATGGCAAAGTGATTCTAACGATGATACTTCATATTTCGTAAGTTTGCTGTATCACGTTGATGATAATATACTGGGGAACTGAATATTACAATAATCGTGAAAATAAATGAAACTAGAATTTACATAGTTGAAAAATGTATTTTTATTAACATAAAAGTTATTTCCAATAAATTCAGAATTTGTATCTACCGAACAATCTGATTTTTGCAGATCAAAAATTACTAGAAAATCTCAATAACAAAGAGCTACAATTTTTCACAAATAACTGAAATAAAAATATTTGGAGAATACAGTATTCTATTGTTACATTTCATATTTTAAATATTACAAATATTCAAATTAATATTCTTCGAAATTACATTTATCAAGAATATTTCAATAAACTACGATAGTATCTCGATCATCGATTCTTCAAAACTCGTTCGTGCAAAATTCATAGTGCATACCCCACTCTTATCAAACTTCTCCTGAACTAGTATTAAATCTTTTTACCCACGCTCTTAAATCGAACGCAATAAGTATCTCATTAATTCAAGCGACGGAAAGGAAAAGTCCCGTGATCGATCCAATCCACAGTGCGGCATCTGTATCATTAATTCTTAATGTCGTTTTCATTGAGCCGTGATGGGTGGCTCTAGGCTATAGATTAGCCGTGTTAAAGGGCTTCTTATCGAGTATTACTAATTTCGTTCATCTGCGACGTTCTCCTTTCATCCCAGCCGATTTCTCCTTCCATCTTTCTATGCTTCCGTTACCTTGCCACCCTTCATTGCACGTAGCTTCTCCTTTTGCGATCGTAGCTGGTCGTCGAGCGAGCGATATTTAATGGAAGTCTGCGACATCTGTCGCATAGGGCCACGCCGCTAATTTAAATCCCATCACATGGCCACCATCGCTTTCCATCGTCGACAGCAACCATCCCCGCCGTTTCTTTCCGACACCCTGTCCCCCTGTTCGCCGTCCTCTTTCTGCTTCTCTGTCCTTCTTGTTCGTTTACCTGTCGACATTCCTTCCCATTCCCTTGCGTTTAATCGAAAATTACGTCTCAATTACGTCTGGCTGGCGTCGCGTTTGATGGCGCGCGATCGGCCGGCTGAATTAAATTTTAATTATCGCGTTTTATCGGCTACGCGTTCATTTACGCGTGTCCCTGTCATCGTTCGATCGTGACAAAAGCGATGCACAAAGCAACCATCTTTTCCGTTGTCGAATCCATTTTATTCAGTTCCTTCCCCTACTTGGTACGTACATAGAAGCATAGGAAAATTTCCTCTTTTAAGAGGTTCAATTAATCGCCGTAATTAATATTTAAGAAATCACGCGTGTCATTTAATACAGACTAATGTATAGAACTAGAAAACTTAATTGCGAGAGCTTTGTTTGTTTACTATGATATTCTGTAATAATTTTTAGTTTTCTATGTTTTGCTTAAAGGTACTAGTGGTGTCTTATATCAGAATCAATAACACGTAATATGTAGTTAAATATATTATATATAGATGATTGAAACGAAGAAGGCTATCAATTTTAGGACTGTCTGATATTTCCTTTTCTATATATACTTATGGATTTGAATAGATGTTTTGTCGTATCTGTTTTACATCGCTAATCATGGCTTAGTTACACTGCTTGGTAACTTATTACTGTGAACATAATTTCTTTATGGGAAATATAATTTCAAATTTTCTATCCATTTTTAATAATTCCACATTTAGCACTTCAAATTGCAAATGTATTATAAAACATTCGGTATTCTTTTTCGAGATTGGTATTTCCTTTTATGTAACACAATCTCACAAGATATTAGGTCTATGCTACGTTTCGTCTATTTTTCACGTCGAGTGGTTTTTGGAAAGACGGGAGGAAAATACATGCGTAAACGAGTAGCATGAAGAAGTAGACAGGCGTACACTCGTTCAAGACTCATGTATACGTTCATTCGTTTCGGTTCCTCCAAATCGAACAGCTTTTTTACCTGGTAACCGTAATGTATTTCATATTGCTGCATTTCGTTGGTAAACGAAGCGGTGTGGCGCGGTTCCAACGAGCTTTGGCTAGAGCGATTGTACTGCAAAGAGCAAAGCAAGCAGAAGCGTAGCCCCGCGAGATATCCGACAAAGCAATTCTCCGTGAAATGCATTAGTATTGCGTGGCCCGTTAAAAATATAATGTGCTTTCGTTACTATCGCTCCATTGTCTCGCGATTGTAAGCCTTTTTCTTCCGAAGCAATTGCTTACCTTTATGAATTTCCGCTTTGACGACATGACTTCATCGCGTGCGTTTTCAGCAGAAGGAATCTGCATCATCGACGTTATTATCAACCTCGTTACGATCTTTAGAGATTCGAGTTATCGGCTTCAGATGGAGGAAGTTTGACCTTTTGAAAGTTTCAGCGAGAAATTAAATTTTTTACATGTGTTAAAGCTATGGAAATTGTTTTACAGAAATGCAAAAATGTAAGAAAATTTATTATCTAGTTTCAGGAAGAAAAAATACAATTTTTCTCTAATTTTTCGAAAATTTTATTATGCTTAACAAACAAGTTTTGTCGCATAACGGCTCTTAAGGACAAGAAATCGAAGAAAAATCAAGTTAATTAAAAAATGTATTAATATTTGCTTCATGAAATACTTTATACAAAATTTCTACCAACAATTACAATGCAAAATACAGAATAATATTATGAGGATTGATAGAATTCACGTTTTCTTTAACATCCAAACAAATAATTTTTTCCCGACTTATAACAAACTTTCGATATGCGAATTGCTATGAACGAGAAACAATGCCCAATCGCTGCAAACAACTCTAGCCACAATTTGGGCAAATGTTACTGCTTCCCGATGCCAGCTAAGAATATTGTTTATGAAAGTGGAATTCGTGGCTTATATATAGCCACGATATATGTGTAGAATCATGCAACACTGATATAATGATATTGTATGTGTCATAATACCTAGCATGAAGTATGTATATGAGTGGAATCGAACCATACTTTTATCGATTCTTTAATTATTATTATTACTCGTTCAAGTTATTTAACATTTCGTTCTATCCTATGAATTATTTATGAGATTTAGCAAAGTTAATTTACGTTTAAGTCATAAAATTGTAATTACTGATATAAAAAAATAAAAGCATAACTTTTAAATTATTGGAGAAACTAATTTACAAAAGGAGAAAAATTTTAATAAATTTAATCAACGCACTTTTCAAAATTCCAAAAGCATACGTTAATGTAATTTTTTGCAATAAAATGCATTTCATATATTACAAGAGTATACATTAAATGTATAAAATTGCTCATTTCGTACTTAACAATTTAATTGAAATATTTTTCAAGATCCGCATGAATTTTAAATGGACGTATCTTTTAAATGGACGTAAATTCGAAATTTAATGAAATACAAAGAAGATTCTTAGTAACTAGTAACTAGTAACTACATCGTAACAACATCGAGCGTTTGACTTACTTAAGCTGCTATTTGACTTACTTAATTCAATTGTCTGATAGAGAACGGCTGTTTCCCCGGCCGCACATTGTTTTCTCGATTCTACAATATTATACTAAAGCGGAGTATATTCATCCGGTTTTCGATCGTAGACTCGACGAATGCCAATCTTTATCTAAAGCACCGTACGGCGAACCAAAAAATAAAATTCCGGATTATCGGATAGCCTAATGCAAATGGAATACTACTTTCAGCGCTTGATCGAATATACGGCTGAAATTTAATCTCTTAGGGAAACCAGTATGTTCGCCGCAAAGGATTCCGTCGATCTACTCATATAATCTCTCCATTAATAAATTACCTAATATTTTTATCGACGTACATTTAAACATGTTAATATTGAATTTTGATTAAGATAATATTTCGCTTCAACTAAACTTGACACATTTAAACATGGAAATTGTTAAACATGGAAACATGGAATCTGTTTAACAACGTTGAACATTCAAACTCTTAATTTGATTAATGTATATGACTGAAAGGAATTAATCGTTGTAAATTATGACTGATTTAATCATTTGATGAAATTAGATTTATTATCAATCTCTAATTCGGTCATTGCTAGAATAAAAAATCTGGATATGACGAATCTTTGATAGATCTGTGTATGAATTCAATTATCCATTAAATACTCGGTTTAAGCGTTAATTATACATTAATCGAATGAGAATTTAATAAAATACATACTTCAATTGAAATTGTCAATTGTTAATATCATAAAGAGTATTATTCTTTATGATATATATAATGGCAACGTTGAAAATAATCAATATTTACGCATCGAGAATTGAGTTCACGTTCTAATAATACCAAGATTGCGCAATCAAGTTCTCGGAGGATTTATTAATTTCCATCCGTAACATATCTATCGCGGTTGTCTCAGATTTCTACGACGATATCAAGCACGAGGGCCCGAGTAAACAGTTTTCAGGGCCATGAGAGATGTTCCAAGACGATGCACTGTCAACTTAGCTATAGAATTACGTATTGCACCGCTGTTGGATGTAGAATGAACGGCGACATTTAATTGGGTCACCTGTTATAATCTGTCATGCAACAAGCTAGATGGTCCCCGCAGCTGTTTCAACCTCGTTTTCAGCCTCCACGTTTTCGCGAATAGCGTCATCGCAGCCTTTCTCGCGCTTCGTCATCGGATCCACGCGATTACCTCGCGAGAAATTGCTGCGAATGCTGTTTCATCAAAGACGAGATTATAACTTGCGAAGTCCCGTCCCCTCTGGCCAGATTCGACGCGAGCAAACCTGATATTTGGCCGAGCAGTAAATGTTCCGCGTCATTTGTCTATATATTTCTATCGGAAGTAATCCACGAATCAACGATTTCGTGTATGCACGAGTTAGTTATTATTCTACCACGGGATGCGGTTGCAATTTTTAGGGAAAAATTTTTCAGTAGTAGAACAATAGCACGCGAAGAACGAATTGGAAAGTATGGAGGTATGGGTTTGATATAACTGATGGAGAACTACGATTTTTTTCATGAATTAGGAATTGTGAATATGTTTAGACAATTTGTAGCGTGTGCTGTAATAAATAGAAGAAAAGAGAAAAATTAATTACGCTTCGGCACTGAGATTCGTGCTTGAGATTGTGGTGCAATAATGCGATATTATGGAGCTTAAAATATATTCCAATTGTCTTCGAGTTTAGTTTGAGTCGTTTTACGTTATTTCGTTGTCGAGTACTCTATGGCTTAAAACTATTTGTAATATATTTAATTATAACTTTGTTTGGAATTGAAACTGTTTTAAGAAGGAGTTTTCCACTTTATCCGGAAATGATACAACCAAAATTCCCGAAGGCTTTGTATTGGAAGTAAACTAAATAAATGTATTTGCTTTAAAAAGTATCTCTATCTACCACAACTGTCTAAGATCCAACAGTTGAGATAGTAAGCAATATAGCAGCACACTCTACTCATGCAATGTGAATTAAGGGGGTATTCTAGTCTACAAATTTGAAAAAATCGTGTAATATCGGGAATAAATATTCATTGATCTTGATTTACAATAAATGGATTGTACAGATGTTGATTAAACAGAATAACGATGGTTGTTTAAGGTGAACTAATCGCAATAACGAACTATAATTTAGATAACTCAGTAGTTAATTTGCAACCCTTATCACCACGGATCCAACGTTCTCTCTCTCTCTCTCTCTCTCTCTCTCTCTTTCTCTCTCTCACGCGGACCACACTCTCACGACAACGCTAGCAACACTATCTCGACAACGCAACTTGCACTCTCTGACCTCTCGATTTGCACTCTCTGACTTCTCCACTGACACTGACCGTTCTAGCATCCCTTTGTCTTTTCTTGGGCCCACCACGCACGTGTTCCGCAAACAATCGTGGCCAGGGTCACGTACGCCTTTTCTACGAAACTATTCAATTGAAGGACCGATGACACATTGATGGGCCCGACGACGCCTCGGCTCTCGCGACATTGTTTATGGTTTACCCGATATCTCTTAGGCCTTTTTGTAGACGATAATACAATAGTAAATTTTTTTCATATTTCCAAAGTTTAGACATTCAAGAATATGCCCTTAAAAGGATTTTTCAAAATTTCAATTATTTTATGAGTTACAGCCATTTTTGTGACGCGGCATCTGCTCCGGTCCGACTGGAACAAATGAACAGTTGATGGTAGACGCTGTCCGAGTAAACTTGTCTCAAAACTTTAAACGCGTTTTTCTCGAAACTACTTTTTTCAAATTGGCGTCCACGATATCTCAAGTTCTAATGAACCGATTTATTTGAAATTTGGTGTAAATATTCTTTATATATTCCTCTATCGCCTCAACCACGCTCAGATCAAACTTCTTAATTTTACTATTTTTAAAAAATTCAGAATTGCCAAAAGACATGCCAAAAAGGAAATTTTCTTTTTAAACGGCCGCCATGTTGTGAAAAAAATTTTTTTTTATATTTCCAAGGTTCATGCTATAGCCGCATTTATACTAATTAAGAATCCGTTCATGCACGCTAGGACACCTTTCTTTTGGACTCCCCACTTTGCTAGCTCATAACTTTGTGAATTTTGAGTTTTTTCGGTTAATTTTTATGTAATCTTAAAATATTAATAAACAAATGATTAAAAAATGGATAGTAAAAATATTTTTTGCTTCGTTTGTATAGAGCTTCAAAAACCGACCGAAATTCATGCCTCTAGACTAGAATACCCCCTTAAGCGATATGCGAAATTGAGCAAAAATGAGATATAAAATATACCGTACGTTGTCATCGTAATATCTGACATTAAATGTATGCAGTAGATGTATTATTGCTCTAATTGGTTCGTATGTTTCCATCTCTGAAGTTAATCTACACGTATGTAATGACGTCTCATTATATTTTATCGCGGGTTATAGTAAGAGACAAATAATCATAATACTATTGGTTGCGTAATTAATTTTAACGGATTTGGAGTTATTCCAGAACACTTTTCAACATTGTTGCGCTATCTAAAATAATTGACGAAGCTAAGAAACTGCTTAGAAGCATCCCAACATCAGTTCGAAGTTCAACACTATCTAAGCTTAGGAGCTGAGCAACATTGTGAAAAGGTTCATGTTCGTGTACTGTCGCTTTTAATCGCTGCACGATTATTTCAATGTTTAAAACAACGATACGAATGTTATTAATATTCGTAACATTATCGCAAAGCTCAAACATATTCTGAATCTCCAGGATTATAATTTTTTATCATTAACTTCGAGCTTAACAAGGAATTAAAGAAACGTCTATTTCACTGTCTTCGTTAAGAAAGGGGGAATTGTGTCAAAATGATTCTTAGATTCATGACATAATCCATACGACTGAATACCACGGAAGTAGCGAGTATTACGATCCCTTGAAACTTCTTCGAAAATCCTTCGAATTTTCCGTAGACTATGGGTAGAACGGCGTGGATGAACAGCGAGGGATAAGTAAAGGACGGCGCGAGTCGCGAGAAGCGCCTTAACGAAATTTTGCTCGCACTTGGATGCACGGCCTGGCAAAGTGACACTCCCTCGTTGAGTAATCGAGTTATTCGACGTCTTATCGGTTCTTCCTCTCTCCTTCTCCTTCACTTTTCTCTTTCTCTCCCCCCCCCCTTCCTCTTTGCGTTACCGACGACCTCTCTCGCGTTCACGAAGTTTCCAACGTCCTCTTCCGCAAATTTTCTCTTTTTTTCACTAGCTTTCTCTGTTCCGCTCGTCGTGATCGCTTGCCAGGTTGCTTCGACGATTTGCTGATTACTCGGGGAAGAAAAAAAAGAGCTAAAGCTCTGTTGGATGAGACGCTAGAAACGGAACGAGTGACGCGCTTGAAACAAGCGGATCCGCCGTCTGTCGCTTTATTTCTTTCTCTCCTTTCCCTGGTACCTTTGCTGACGTTGCTAGCTGAATGACGTCAGGGGCGCAGTCATGTCAGGAACGCGAAGGTGCAAACACCCCTGCGCCTATTCATTGTCATCTCATAGAGGGTGGAACTTCTTGTTAATGCACGATAAATTATTCCTGACCGTTCTTTTCTTCTCGGTCAAGCCCTCCTATCCGCTTGCCTTTTTTCTCCTCATTACTTCATTTTCTTTTCATTGCTGAAGTTGAAACTTGTTGTACATCATTGCTCGTTCTTCTTCCTCGAACCTATTTACTTCAATATTATATCTTAATTAATGATTAACGGACGACGTTTGCAACATTCTTAAAAAAAGGTAGAAGGTGTAAAAGTATTTTGGTCTGTTTTGAGTGGTGTTTGGATGATTTGTGACGATTTTTAGATGAATCAGAAAATATCGTGTTAATTGAACTTGGATAACTCTGCTGCAGTCCTCGAATTTTTGTGTCTCAATCTAGTTCTTCCTTTAGCAAACAAGATCCTTGGAATTTTACGAAAATTTTTAGCATAAAATTAAAACGACAATTTACCTATATATAATAACGACTATTTCATACCTTTTCTGAAATTTGGAAAGTTTGTTTACGAGTGAAAAATACGATTGAATCGAAAATGACCAGCTGAGAATTTTGGTACATAATGCTTCCATTTTATTGTTATAAGAATATAGGTACTCGCCTGTATTAAATTAGTAGAATAAAAATGAGGTATATGTGATGGATGCAGCAAGATATGTTATATTTATGTTTAATCAATTTTCGCAGTTAATCTTAATCGATGTGTAATAATATCGACTTCAGCTGCAGAAAGTGTTAATGTAACTGTTGCGGTGTAATGGATGAGATTTTAAGCGGAAATTACAAAATTCAAATTTAATTTCTTCTACAGGATAAATGTGGCAGATATCAGACTGCTCGTACATTTTAATTATCCATAATAAAGAACCGCATGGGTGATTGATAATTGGAAGCAGAAATGGAAATTGGATCCATTTGATTTTAATTAGCAACATCCTTTGCAGGATGAATATATATTTATTTAGTCTTCGATGGGTTTCCATGGATTGAGTACATCTTTTAATGTTGTCTTCCCTTCCCGATTTTTTAAGTCTAAATATTATAAACGATGTGAGGTGTTTGAAGATTGATAGCAATTGCAACTGAAGATTTCCCGCAATTTCCTCCATTAATTAAACATTTCGTGGAATGAAAACCGTTTTATAATTTATTTATATTGTATCATAAATTATCGTGGAATCTTATTTAATTAAATGTGTTATTGAACAAATATTTTGTACATAATTCGCAAAGAAATTTAAAAATAATAAAACTGTTATATATACATATACCTACATACACATACACGCGGTATTAATTTCGTGGATACTATATTTAATTTACACGGATCATTAAAATGATTTAAAAAAATAACACATCGTTAAATCCAAGAATCAAAGATAAAGTATCATAATTGTCGGATCTCGCATAGGAAGGCAAATCTAGTCCATGTACAGGGTTCTTCTAAATCTTAATGCCGTCACTGACCCAAGCAAAGTAGTGACGCCAGGCCAACCCTCTTCTTAAGCTTCTCAAGAGACACTGGCCGTACCGGCAGGACTAATGAAAGGCGGCTGTGTTGCCAAGATTTTTTTAAAAGGCACCCGAACTGCGCTGCATCCCTCCCGACCTCTTTCGTCTCGCTTTCTTTTGTGTCCTGGCAGCAAAGCACAAGAGACGGTGATTGGCCGACGTGGCTAATTGTAGAGATCTATCGGCATTCGTTGTCTCTTCCTCTTCCGATTGTACACTAATTGGTACCGGCCACGTGATATCTGCCACTTGGATACGTGATAATCGACAAAAACCCGAGTTGACGACGAAACAAGGGTGGAAAATGAATTTGAATGAGGTTCGCAAAGAACAGGGTATGGTATAGTCCGATATAAAATTTAGAGGTATTCTATGTCTTATCGTAGAATAAATTTTTTATTGAAGTTAAAGATGATCAATAGGAACGGTAGATTTTTTGTCGAATAAACAGAAACGATGAACGTCAATCACTGATTAAAAGTGAGGCAAGTAAAAGGAGTAAGTACAAGCAAATGTGAGTGTATGTCAGTTAGAGTGAATTTTAAATTTTTATTAAATTTCATAACTTTAAAATAATTTCATTCGCTACATTCGATTCTTAATAAAATCATTTGAATAATCACAAACGGAGCTTTAAGTCTCAAAAAATGAATCATGAGCTATGAACGTCTTCCAATTTTGAAATTCTGGTATGTTTGCATATCTGTACATCAGCGACAATAAGCGGTTCTTCTAGTTCGAGTTGTAATTTGAAACTCAACCCTTACTCGTTCACGAGCACCGTCGTGAAATTTGTTCGTGGATCCTGGTAGTTCCCGCTTCCGGCAATCTGTTAAAATCACACAGACAAACGAGTTGGTTGACTCTGGCGAAGACTTCGGAAACAGTTTTCGTTCAACACCCGCGCGGTTTTGCTATTCATATGCATATGGTGCGATTGTCGTGAAATCTGCTGTCATAATGCGAATTTCGATAGCTCGGCCAGTCGTGAATTTTGATTACATCTCGGTAATTCGTATGTTACCATGCATATAACATTTATTATCTATTTAAACGAGTCTCTGTCCGATTAATTTCTAATTGAAAACGTTTCATAGAGCTTCACGATTCATAAAATGATACAAAAATCTTTTAGGAGATCAAGTTAATTCATTTTCTTATTCATTAGCAAGTTGAATGAAATAGAAGAAAGCGTTTGTAAGATACGATTTTGTTTTGTATTTCTTTTTGCTGAGTTATTTGGGGAAAACTGAGTGCCAAGTTTTAGTTGCCAAATGGTACCATCAAAACAATCCCACTTCTTGTAATTAATTTCAAAAACTACTCTATGAAATTTACGATTATTAGTAGCAATGTTTGAGCAATTTCAACGATCATAACAGAATAATAATAGCCACATATGGCATAAAAGTAAATATTATCCTCCTGCTTCCAATTGTCAAAATGATCAATCTCTCTTGATTGAAATTATATCTATAAATAAGAAATATAATTCGAAGAACAAAATCAACGATTATGACACAATAGTTTATGAGCTTAATCCTTGATATCTTTTCTATGCCCCTGAGAAGAACAGTCTTCTATTTCACAATAATAAAAATATAGAATATAATATAGTAATAAAATATAATAATTCAAAATATAGAATAGATATGAATTAATCAAAGAGATTGCGATGAGATGATATAAATACCACAATAGTATGCATTCTGCAAAACAATACTTAAAATGCACAGACAGTATATAATTTTCAAGTTTTAATTTTCAAGTCGCATGTCACCAATGTAACCAATGTTCATGATTCTTACTGTTAAAACGGTTCTGGTCTCAGCGTAAATCACAGATAGAGCAGAAAGGACCTTCGTTGAGTCCTCTTTGCTTCATCCACCAGCGTATGGATCGTAATTGGGAACTTAATGCTCGGTCGCGCGACCGCTAAAAAGATTTCTCTAATCAACAGAATAACCTCAGATGAAGATAAGACACGCCTTGCTACCGTGTCGGGCGATAAATATCGCAAATAACTAATGCGTCCCACGTATAGCTAGGGAAGATAAGGATACCACGGAATCGAACGAACAACACGTCGAAGATCCGTGTTGACGCTAATAACCTCGATCTTTTTCGAATATGGTCGACTATTTGCTCGCGAATATTGTTTAAACTTTGAAATTTGTATATCTGCTTCAATTTTAAGGAATACGAGTACCGTATAAAAGTTTCCAGCAACTCTAATTCTGTCTAATTTTTCTTTTACATAATTTTATATTTTACTTAATTTGATAATAAATCCAACTGGACAGTTAACTGGATAACTTTCAAATGCCGTAATTAGAAAAACGCGAGGATACTATCGCCACGACATGTCCGAAAAATTCCCATGCTTATTCGAAGTTCATAAGGTAATAGGTTTTCACCAAAACAACAACCAATTAAATGTTAGTCGATAACAATCTCGATGCTAAGCCAGGGATATACCAATCGAAACAATCGTTCAATCGATGCCCAAAGCAACAGTGGCGAAAAAGATCGAAATAAAAAGCAAAAAAAGAAAAAAAGAAAGGAGGAAGGAAGGAAGTAAAAAAGAAACGATCGATCTCTGATCGTGGATATTCGTTATTTTTAACGATCGCATGCATCGAAAGGGAAGGACCGAATACGCTTTTCAGGTCAGGCTCGCCAATATTTCAAACGGTCAGACATTCGGAAAGAATTGACGAGGTACGCGCTCCTGCAAAACAAGGCTGGCGTCGTGGGACGTAGGTTTGCTGGCAGATAGGTACTAGAGCAGGATAGGGAAACAGGGGAATGGTTTGGCACACAGGGGGGGATGGAGGTAGGGCTGCAGTCGGCGGCCATCTTGTTGTTTGTGCAAGCTCGGCCTTCACACTCGAGTTTGTAACTTGGTACCATCCTCGAGTGCGTTCTATCGGCGCACTTAATTGCAAATGACGAGCTAAACGTCGCACTAGCCCAGTGTCCATCGCCTCGGATTAATTCGAAGACGTAATTGGAACGGAATGGGCCGGACAGATTTATGCAAAAAAGGTGGAATGGCCGCATCTTGGGCGGGTGCCAGGCTTCGATGGTTACGGTTTATTTAATTAGAAACGCATACGTGTGGGCGATGAGTTGCGAAAATGTTCTTCAGGTAGGACGTACGAGTTCCATTCCCAAGTATACTCTAGTTGAGTACACTTCTTTGAGTTTCTGCAAAAAAACTGATTGTATAACCAGTGGCCATCGAGACCAGTTTTAACCGCAACTCGTCACGTGTGCAAACGCAAATGGGGTTTATGTCTGTTTCCTCATTCCATCGTTTTATTCTCTTACTCCACTTCTCACTTTATCTCCAGTTGTCCGTTTAGCGCAAACTGCTGTTTTCGCGACGTTTCCGGAATTGCTATTACGCGTGAATGGACGGACGTGCGTGTAGATTTCATGAAAAATATCTCGAGGCTGGTATTGTTTTACGTTGTAGGAAAAAGGAGAAATGAAGATAGAGGAAGAGAAAAGAAGAGGAAGGACATAGAGGCGTCGCGGACCGCGAATAGTAGCCACTATAAGATCGTAAATCTACGCGTGTCGATTCGAATCACCCGATAGAGAATACGCGAGCGTCGGCCCGATGGGAGCTATGGGTCAATAACCCCGTGTGCACCAACATTTTTCTATAGTCACCGAAATGGATGTGGAGGCTCGTCGTAGGGTCGCTCGAACACCAAAATGCGCAAGTATTCCTCTAACAGAGATGATCGACTCTGGCCGCAATTGAAATTGATATCTTTTTTCGCGTCGAGGCTGTTTCGCTCGCGTGGATGGTTTCGATTCATCGATGAGAAGGGTTGATTCGTGAAAAGACGAAATCGCTTTTCCAAATATTCGTTCGCGTTTTCTCTCGTTCGTACCTCTTCGTGCAAATTGCACTGGTCGCACGATTTCGAAAATGGAAACCATAAGAAACCAGCCACGCATTATCATCGATCGACGAGATGTAATCTATTTTTTTTTTTTTTTTTTTTTTTTTTTTGCTTTTATTAAAACAATGTGTTCGATGCTTTCACATAGGTAGCGATACTTGTACATTTATGCAGGAAATATCGTAACTTTTAATCTAGCCGGCGATCTGGTTTGAAAGGATCAAATGTTTGTGGAACGATCAAAGGTTCTTTTTTACTTTGCGGCGGCTTGTTTGCGTTGTTTCTCTCTAAATTTTGCGTTTCTCCGCTAGTGTTTACGCGAGAGATTGTAGGAAATGTGCTTTCGGAATAAATAGAGCTAGATTCAAAGAATACGGCAAAAGTGAAGAATTCTATCCACAAATTGTATTCAGGATTTATTTATCTGTCATAGATAAATTAAAGTTGCATTATTAGGTAGGCGAAGAAGTTTATAATGACTAATTGTAAAGATATACATTTGCTTTTCTAATTTGTAGCTTATACGAAATATACGGAAGACGCGTACGAGAAACTGAAAAAATTGTTTCAAGTGTATCAGCTAGAAATACAACGGTGGAAACGTTTCAATCTAAAAAAATGGAAATAAGTAAAATCTGTGGAAAACGTGGAATTCCATCGAGAGATTGATCGTGGATACAAAAAACGTACAACTATTATCGTTTTCTCTATTTCAACATTTTATATACAGTCTCCAATTTCAAAAATTTTTAATCTCGCTGGTTTGTAAAATCATTCGACGAAACTTGTCTTCCGGTTTCTCTCTCAAACATTTATTCAACGTAGTCCTCTTGAAGTACGTAATATTTACAAGCGATCCCCGTTGTTCATTCCTCAGACGCGTTTAAAGATCAAGAAATCATAATTTTTTAATCCATCCACGAACATAAAATATCAACATTAAAACCACAATTGACTAAAGTATGAAACTCGTAGCAAGGAAATTTAAATGAAAAGTATATAGACAAATACATAATAAATGGGGAGAAGCAAGTTCTATTTATTTATATATTTTACAAAGGTTATGCACATTTCTAAAAATACATGGATCGATAAAATTAATATGAAACTTACGAATCTAATTTAGTTTGACTATTCTCTAAGTTCTAACGTTACATAAAACATTTTCACAGCTCAGAAAGTCGAAAGAACGAACCGTGTGATAACTATCGGTTGAATTCGACGGTACCGCGTTATTTGAACGATAGTTCAACGAATTATATCGATGAAACTGTGCATAGGACGCGCATAAATCATAGTAGCACAACTATCGATACCGATCGTGCTCGCTTATCCGGCAAATTCCTGTCAATAACGAGACAAACGGTTAAGTTATAGTATCTGTTTAAGAAAGAAACTCGGAGGGCAAGGTAAGAAGTGGCGTGGCGCTATTCGTGATATACGAGCGCGGTTGTGTCATAAGATATATGTAAGTTCCTGGATAGAAGCATCTGTCGAGCGATCCTCTTGGCGCATTTCTTTCGTTATTCGTTCAATGGAACCGGAGGGAGGAAATTCAACGTTCGATCGACTCCGAGCAAAATGGAATACTAGCTTTGAATCCCGACACGTATGCGCACGTAAACGCGTTAAACAACAGGGAAAAAACGTACCAAGCTTAGGAAGGAAAAACGAAGTTTTTTCATATCTTCCTTTCGAGTGTTTATTTATCGATTCCCAAGATTACTGCGAATCACCGTGACGTTCTCTTCCCCTCTATTTCTGGCCCTTTTTGGTCTTGTCCAGCTCTTTCAGTTGTCGAATCAGAAGCGAAGAAACTTACCTTTGTGTTATATATAGACGGAAGTCGTGAACTGGCGAAAGGACCGCGCGACCGTAGAAACTCGTAGGAATGAATGAGGAGAGATTGCCGGCGGAAAGAGAAGGGTGGAGGAATGGAGGCGGGGGCGGACAGGCCGCGTCGCTACCAGTAAAAAGGAAAGAACGATACGAGGCTTTGAAACTTTTCCACTTTAACAATTATGAGCTGGAATTGAATACAGCTTGGACCGATTGTAAGTTCGCTCGATTTGCTATCCTTATCACTATCGGTTGTCCCCATAAATAACGCGGCGCGATCTCTCAGAGTTTAACCGGTAGCTAGAGAACTGGTATGCCCTAGCGTTTTCGTCAAGATCGCACAGACGAGATTGGCCATTTTTATTTTTCCTGCGGTGCCTGCGCCATCGAACGGCGCCATCGAGATTAAAAGGTTGTCCGACAATGCGAAAATAATTCCTTGTATCTGGGAGATGCTACGTTTTCTACTTATGTAACAGGAATGCGCTTTAATTTTACAGTCACGCGAGAAATGGAAATTTTACACTCATCCGTAATGAAATCTTTAGTCATCAGAAGAATATACTTTCATTGCCCGCAACGTTTATATTTCTTTACAACATTCACAATATTAATTTCATGTACTGAAAAATATCGCAAAATTCACACCAAAATGTGAAGAGGGTGAATACAGTGTCGTCAGACGGATCAGTTTACGATTATGTAGGAGGATCAACCGTAGTAGCTTTACGATAATCGAAGTTTAATCATATTCTCTGGAATGTTTTCAAATGTTTGGTACACGTTGCAAGCTTAGAATCGCGTCACAACCGCACACGGGCGGCATTGTGCGCCAGAGGAAGGTGGTGGATGGGCGCGGTTTGGAATTTGCGTTTAAAAGTTTGCAGCGGTTCCGTTAAGTTCCAACGGTTGCCGGCTTAGTGTATCCAAAGACGAAGTTCGACGGTGTACGTCGATGCCATTCCTGGGCGTTCGAGTGTGGGTCTGCGCGTTGTTTGTTTTCGAGGACAAGACAAGGAAGGGGATGCGCCGGCGGAATAGGGAGAAAAGAGGAAGAAGCAGGAGAATGCGGAAACGCAGGAGGATGAGAATCCGATTGAGGTCCGCAGGACTAAAGTTGCGCGATTCGGTGATGGAAAAAGGTAGTTGGATCGCGTGCGATGCAAAATAGCGAGGATTCGAGCTAAAGTTAAATAGACGACAGTGGTCGTCGCTCGTTTCCGTCCGGGATGTTCGAACCGGCCTTTAGGATCGTTTCTTTTTACCGTGCTTTTCTCGGTGTTTACTAAACAGAATAACTGGCCTCTTTCCCTTTCTCAGTTCTGATTTTATAATGGAACTCTCGACTGGAATGTTGCACGTTAGTTGTTTCCATTTCCTCCCTGAGACTGTCAGTTTGTCGCCACCAGCAGCGTGACTAGTTTTGTTCCTACGAACTTTTTCAGATATTTTCAAGAGATTCGATCCTGCTCGAACTACCGCGGGCTTTTGAATCGATTGATATTTTGATATTGTTTACCCGTGTTCACGTAGACTGGATTGACAGCGTTGTGACAGATATAGATTCGAACGTGTTATAAATATATATACTTAGTTTTATTTCAGAAGAATAGTTACGAATAGTTTAAAATGACTATTTTACAAGAATATTGTAGAATGCAATAATACTTCTATGTTTTTACGAACTTTATTGAATTTCTGTCCTTTCTATCTATCGGTATTTTTAATTGAATAACAAGATTGTTTTAAACAACAATTAAACAAATAGAGCAATTCTGATCGGCGGAAACTTTAGCCCGCGAAACAAATTGTTTTGAAAATTGTAAGCTTTAAAATATACATAACGGTAAAAAATATACATAGGTACGGTCGTTGTTACGTATGTACATATTTCGATAAAAGCGTACGGACGAGTACGCAGAATGATAGGGAAAGTTTGAACGTTTCTGATAGTGGATTAACGGGGATCCCCCAATTATTCGACGGATTACCGTATCGCTTGTCTAGCGTGCTTCTCCCGCTGTTTCTCCTCAATCGGGTATTTTCGTTCCCGGGAATGGTTACGGCTCCGGTGCTTTCGTTACCCCGTGCAATAAAAACCGTCTACTTAATACGCCCTGCCAATTCGTTTAATCGTTATCAGAACTGTTGTTAGCGTTTAAATAACGTCGATATCGACTCTATATGAAACTAGGAGTTCTGCATTATACGTATATCATTACGCTGGATAAATACCAATTAAACGTAATTTATAAACGGTCTTGTGAAACTTCCACTAACTTCATTCACTTCAGTCTACCTATTCAATAGCCCAAAAATCAAACCACTCATTGTGATTCTACATTAACTTTTCACTTTCAATCTTTCTAACAACAAAGGAAAGCGAACTTTTCCGACGACCAGGAGAACCAGAAAGACAAAGATGTTGGCCAATAGCGAAACATTATAAAAACCATCGAGGATAGTTACAGAGAGAAAGGGGGATAAAAATTTGCCGGTTGCTTTCCGCCAGTGTTCAAAGAGAAAGGGAGAAAGAAGGTTGGCCGGGGATATAACTCCGTTTCGCGAAAGTCCTTTCTCGAACTTTCTTTCGTCGTGGGGAATTTATACGGGTTTCGACAATGTCAGCTTCATAGTTGTGCTTCAATTCGCAACACTTCCGGGGCAACGACGCAACAACTTTTCTCGCTGGCGGTGGAGCAAAGCACAGCGTTGCAAATGTGTATCGACGACGCCAGGCATTGAGGTTGTTTTATGGCCGATACAAGGGCCTCGATCCAACGGTGAAAGACACGGTTGTGTCTTTGTCTGATTCATGAGGCTGGAAGGTCTGTGCGTCGAAGCTTGCCTCGTGGCTGCATCTTGCACGGAGTTGACGATAAACTTTCGTATAAGTTAAGTACAAGCGGGATGAAGATGCATTATCCAATTGCGTCGTGCAGCAATGGCGGCTGGTGCTAAATTAAGGGGAGAATGAGGTTTTGACGAGAAAGAAGAGGAATCGGGAAAAATAAAAACGAGTATAAGATTTCTTCCCTTTGTACATTAGTTTTGTATAGCTTAAAGAACTAGTTATTATTGTTCTTTCGTGTATTTCTCTATCTTCGAGGTTTTACACAGTTTTAAACTGCTTTTAGGTCGTTTTTGAAAATTACTTTATTAGGAAAATTTAATATATCGTAAGGTAAGTTGTTTTCGGAACAACAAAAGAATTGTGTATTTTGGTAGCGAGAGGAAAAATGTGCTCCGTATTTTTTGTGCATATAAAATGATACACTGAGAGTGAGATGAAGAAGCAGAAGAATGTTTGAAGAATGCATGTCAAAATTGAAGTAACGTTATTATGAAGTAGCAGTATGGTAACATTGCAACAACTTTCTATGTTTATCTTCATTTTTTATATTTTTATGACAGCACGGTATCGAGTTGTTAAATATTAAAAACATAAAATATTGTGCACTCGGCTGAATCTAAGGTTATATGTCTATATTCTCTTGACAAGCACACGTAGACCTTGAATTTTTTAAATTTTCGCATATCGATAATCTCGCAACCAAATAAAAGTGTAATGTAAATGTATCTTCTTTGCTGCAGCAATAAAATAAGGATAAAGCAATTTTGTTCTTGTTTGTTTTCTTTAAGAAAAATATACATCGTATTTTACATTATGAGTAGGTCTAGCATTTTGTAGACGCAAGCATAATAGTGTTCCATGTAGCGAGGATCGTCGAAGTATTTTCTGAAAACAGGTCGGACGTCTCTTTTCACTCTCGAGCACGATGAAAACGAAAAAAGGCAAATTTAACGGCAGATTGCTGCGTTACCTTATATCGGTGCAGGAAATTTCAACCTACATCGTTTTAAACTTTCTATGAACCTACGAATAGCAGAAATTTTACAGAGTATTTTGTCCACGTTAGACAAAACATCCATGATATATGATAATTTCTCACCGATTGCGAATGTGTTTCAACCTTAAATCTAATAAAAATTATTCAAATATTATGAAGCGGACCCTTAAATTTAAGTACATTTTATAATTATCATCTACACTTCGTTACATACGAACGAATCGCACTTAACTACAAATCACATAAAGTATCTGACAAACATAATATTTCAAAATGAAGGAATAAACTATGTCGTAACCAATGACCTATCTACAACTAAAAATTATTTGACTTGCGATAAAAGTTTCTCTACATCCTGGCGGAGCGATTGAAAGCTGACCGAACGGAGGAGAAATCGTTCAAGGGAAGTAAATTAAAAACTACGATACACCATGGGCGTGTCGTTGTCTAGTTGACGGGCCTGAAGGCGGCACTTGGGGTTTATTTGCACCCCCGTCGACCGCACTAACGCTGTTGCCAGCGACATCGTTGTCGTCGTCGTCGTCGTCATGCTCGTCGACCCGCGTGGTTATAGTGCAACGTGACAGTGGTGTAACAGCCGGCAGCAGGATAGCGGGAACGACGAGGCCGAGGGTAGTGGTGGTGTAAGCCTGGAAGGCTTGAAGGGCCTGAGTTGGCAATAGTGGAGAGCATCCACTCGTTGCGACACTCGTGAGCGGCCTCATTGTCTCTCAAGAGGTTCCTCGCTTCTCCAGCTTCGCCCTTTCCCCTTCAAACCCAGCTAACACCCCCTTCGCTCCGATTTTCCTCTCCCTTACGTCCCCTTTCGGTCGTGTCTGCATCGGCGTTCCCTTGCCTCGGCACCTCTATTCCCGGTACCCCCTTTGGTGACATCGCCCCCTCGATCTAACAATCCACCAGCTTACCCCACTGCCGCCGTTGAAGTTGCATCGGCGACACGTTAGTCGGTACAGCAGATTCCTGCCGTTCCTCTCACTTGTCCCCCTGCGACACTTTTCTCCTTTTTCCACTACCGTTCCTCTCTCGCTGTGCTTCTTCCTTTCTTGTCTTGCTACCCAACAATCTAACTCTCCTCCCACTGGCTACACCACTTTCCAGGTTCTTCTCTGACGAGAAATAAGGGGAGGGGGCTAGAAAGAGCGGCACTAGCAGCGTGCTCGGTGACGTGGAACCGTGGCAAAGCACCCAACCTTAATAAGCTTATGCAGCACTCTCCAACTATGTTGAAGCTAAGCTCGACCCAATATCTTCGTCGACGTCTTCCAGACGACATCGCGCTTCTCTCTTTCGGATGCTTTCGTTCGAACGTCTATCACGCGTCTACGTGTACCTATCGGAACGTCCCGTTCGCGTTCTCTTCCGTTTTTCGCTTGTTTGTAATCGTTATAGGCGGTACGCGCTGTTTCAATCGCTCGTAACACGTTACTAGCATCCTCGCAATCACGGCATAGTAACAGGCAATTCTGCCTCTCCAACAGGGACAAACTGGATGGTCCTATTCGTTCGTTTGAAACCGAGGAACCGTGACAACGAATTAACTAACGACGAGAAATTCGACTCGTTATTCCCGCGACGTAATCCTCTTCCTCTTGGTTTGGTAATGGTGTTATGCGCTTGGTAATGGGTCAGGTGCGAATAAAATTCGCGGCACGGTTCTGTTAGTCAGCTCTTGGCAAGTGCTGCTAAACGAAAGGTGCATAGGACGCGATCAGGCATGTTGCGAGACAATGGCAACGAAATTCCGCGGCTTCCTACATCTTGTAAGAGGGCGTCGCTTTTGGCGAAAGTGTATGGGAGGAGGTAGTAGAAGATGAGAGAGGCGGACAGGCTTAAGAAAGACGGACGAGAACACACAAGCTGGATGGCTGGGGAGACGAAGGTGTACAGTAGAGCGGCGGAGAGGCGGTGAATGCGGAAAAAGGGAGATGGATAGAGATGACGTGTAAAAGTTGAAGCGAGAAGACAGAAGAGGCTGAGAAGGGGTTGGGGGATTGGTTGATGAGCGGATGGAGAGAACCGCGAAGAGGATGGGAAGAGGGTTGGAGGCAGAACCCGGTTCGGGGTTTGGGAGCGAGGGGTCACGTCCAAGAAGGGACTGTATCTTCCCTTTGTGGGAATGCCGTAACGCTGGGTAGACACTTCCTTTCATCCGTAGCACCAGGCACGATGGGTTGCGCGGCGTTTTGCCGAAGGAACGAAGGGGTGGAATGGGCGGAGGGAACGAGGGGAGGGCACAGACCGAAACAGAGGTGGAGGAAAACGTCGTTTGAAATTTTTACGTTGCGCCACGGTTATTCTCTCATGGATTTCCCTTGGATGAGGTATAACGACGTCGCCTCGGTCATTCTTGCCCTGCCTCTCTACCGCGGTAATTTTTAAAGAAAGGGAACGCCAGGTGTTCCTTTTAAATTGTGTTTTAATCAATTACTTTTAACGCTCGACATTGTACAGGCTTCTTTAACAGGATATTTTGGTATATTATTCGAGAGATTATTTTGTAAAGCAAAATTTCGCTTAACTCATAACTACGGACAACTTGTCTCTCGAGGGAAGTCTGAATATTTATTTCGTTATTGTAGTCTAGGTGAATTTTACAAGCCTTGACAGTCGAGTATTTTAGTCGCAAAAATTCTCCAGATAAATAAAATTTCTAAATAATCTGACAATCTATGCATTTGTTAATAACAAAATTACGAATATCTATAGTTAAAGGTTGCTCTTTTACGATTCATCAATCGGTAACGAATGACATTAATAACGATTACAGCTATACTTGATTTAATAACGTTAACTAACTCATCGATATTAATATGAGTCGCGTATCAGTTCCAGGCAGATACAGTTTAATCCGTATCTCCAATAATCGGTTACAATGTGCATTTACGCAATATGTATCGATGACCGCAAAATTCGATAACATTTCTCTTCGTTGGTTAAACCTCCATCTATGTTGTATTTCGACGAAGTGATACTTTCCCTGAAGTTATATAGAGATAAAGTCGCGGATGAAAAGAGGGAACCGGGTGTTCGCGTGGAGTACGTGGTAACGAGGTCAGAAACTTTATTAACTGTATGCGTAGCACGGCGTTCGAGCGCTATAATCGTAAACGCATATCAACCAGCAGTAACAAACTTTGCAAAGCAAACGCATTAACCCGTTGCGCAACTCGTAAACGCAAAATGCGCGCTTTTAATATTGTACACAGCGGTGAAAGCGGAAGTGGCGTAAGCAAGAGGAAAACCGACTATTTATCGATGTCGAAGTCGACTGTGGCCTTTTCTCCCTTCTGACTTTTACTTTGTATACGTAGTCGACGTTCTACCCTTTTCTCTACTTATCATTGTCTACTTACCTTTTAAATGTAACAATCTTATTCGTGATTTATAGTGGCTTGGCTTGTCCTTAAACCTGGTGAACTTTAAAAATATGTATATAATAAATACACGTTCGTGTATATTTATCTATATCGTTTAATGAAAAATATACACGATGATGTAATTTTATTGTGCTACCAAGAGAAATAGAAGATCACGTTCCTACGGAAATAGTTGCTGCAAAAGAATCAATAGCTATTAAATCCATTGTGGACAAAAAGGCAAAGCAAGAAAGAACAATGGACCGATAACAGAAATAAAAGACGAAGGAAGTAGACAAAGGCGAAGAAACAGCATGAGCGGAGAGAGAAGCATTGAGCAAGAAAGATCTCAAAGAACAAGAGCACGTCCAACATTCGTCCTTTCTTTCGCCTTTCTTCATCCGTGCAAAAATTTCGAAAAGTCTATGTCTGCGGCACGCTTTTGACACGATAAACAATTTCATCGACGATAGTTCAAATTAGTTTCCAAAGGAAATCGAGCCATCATCGCTAGCCACAACATGGGTGACTGTTTTCCGTTCCGCGCCTCAGCATCGGAGTCGGCTCGTATTCTTTCGCGCGAAGTCTCCCCTCTTCTACGTCTTCCTCTATTACGCATTTCCGGCTCGTTGGACCGGAAACGCTAAGATAAGGCGGGCCTACGGAGCCGGGTCCCTCGCGACCGAGAAGAAGACAGGGTTACGTCTGGGTGTGTCTTATCCGGAAAATATTATGGGCACGTGGTCGGCATCGATCTTATGTGTAATGGGACTGTGAAACGTGCGCGATCGAATTCCCTCTAGGTCTCGAACGACGTCGAAAACGCGACCAGGATAGACAGGAAAGGTACTGTCGTTCGTTGAACGTTCGTAGACCGTGGCCTGTGGACGATAGGAGAGGCGAACTCGAGATTTCCATAATCTTTCGCTTCGTACGAATTAACACCGAGACATCCACGCTTGTCGGATTACCCGACTGATCCGGATAAGGAGAATCGGACGTTTCAATTAACCCTAATGCTTGTGCCCGGAATATAAATAGGAGCGTTGATCGAGTATTACGAGATGGGAGAAACGATATTGGCATTGTCGAAAGATGTTTCTTTAGGAAATGATATTTTGACATTGAACGCAAGGTCGAAGAGATTTCGAAGAGATGATCGAAATACATATGTTGTAACGTGTTATGAAAGGAAGAACTTATGAAATAAAGGAATACAAGTGGAATATGTTTTCGTGGGATTAGTTGTAGCGCGCGTAGATTCTGCTTGATATTAACTCTAATATTACTTTGATGAAAGATAGGTTGGCCAGTTTTTAAAGGGAAGGTCGATCGATATTTGCGAGATGATAAAACCACGTTTCTTTACTGCACCTGAACGTTTCCATATTCATCGCGTTTTTAAAATACTCTCGTATGCGCTACTGCACGATTTGAATACGATTAATCGCACGTTCTAGACTTTGTACTTCGAGCTGATTGCATTAAGTATATGCATCACAAGAGGACTAAAATTATAATTTATATGAAATTACATGAAACCAAAGAATCAGAAGATCATCAAAGTATTAAAATGATCAATTCAGGTAGCAAGAAAAATGGCATCTAATCATTGGAAATTGAACAACATCCGTGAAACGATTAAAAACTCATGTGAAGGAGTAGCGACTGTTTTTCATCGAAGGTTCGAGCACCATCAAAGTCAATGAAATGCCTGACGTTGCAGCCGCCTCGCAAATTTGCCATGGCGTGAAGTACAGGATATGCACCCTTTGCCTCTTACTTTTTCCGTCGCCCTTCTCTCTCTTTTCTTCATCGTTGACGATTCCGGGAAACGCCCGACATCCCCTTACGACTGCATCCGACTCTTTCCCATCTCCCTTGTTCCCTTTGCCGCCCTGGCACGGCCGTCTATGAATATCGTCAGCTCTTTTTCACCCTCGTCGAACATATTTCAACGACAGTAGGCATCGAGAGGCTCGCTCGATGTTCTGCCCCACACTACAATCCCCGAATATGCCGCGGAATCCTCGATCGCTCATTCGCGTCAATTGGGATTTCACCGCTTCCGTGGCGGAACGAGCATCCTAAAGGACGGCAGACTCGATGAGATGAGGCGGAGACCGTCTGGCAGCTCAAAGGATAAGTATATCGGAGGAAGGAGACGAAGTGTGAACGGATGAATATCATTAGGTCCTCCTTGGCTTATCTGCGGTTTAATTCCGACCGTTTCCTTGATACCTTGCCAAGGGAATCCATCGATATTTGTGGTTGACGGTTTGTCAGTGTAGTACTTACTACAACGTATGCGTTGGTAATTGAAAATTGGATAACAAGTTCGAGTTTGAACGCGATTAAGAATTATCATGTGTCGAATTTGAATTGTCAAATCTGAATGTTTAAATTTGAATCTTCAAGTTTGAATATTCGAATTTTACTACTTAAAGCTTTGGTGAAATTCTTTAAGCAATAGTAGTAAAACAAGACTCATTTTAACATTAATGCGGAAATCAAAAAGTTCAAACGATCGATCATCCAAGATTTTAACCAGAAAATCTTGGCCTTTAAATCATTTTCATCGTTGGAGATTGATTTATAGATAAACATACAAGTAGTGGAAGCCGGGTCTCTTCGAGTTTCTTTCTCCTAGATATTCGGTTCTCCATCCTTCTCCCGCAAATTTCAATTTCCCTTCTTCGGTTTTCCAGCTACTTTAAAAATCTTTCCTTAAAGCCGCAAGCTGCGCGCTTCTCCTTTTTTCTTTCCGCCTCGGCACGGAGCTGCGATGCCTTGCATCATTTCGAAGATTAATTCGCTAGAACGGCTATCCCGTCGTTTCTTTATCCCGACGTCGCTTGCGCTAACGGCTGAGAAGCTGTAACGGTGGCGAGAAGCTGCTGGAAGAGACGAGACCTATTATCCGCCTTACTTCGTTACGTCCCTTTATTTTATTTCGCTTCGCCACGACCCTTACGTATTCCCGGCCATTACCGCTTATGTCCCGAAGGCTTTCGTCTCCGTAACCGCCGCTTTGCGGTTGCCATCGACGACGGCAAGCCGTCCATCCTGTAACCATCCTTGTTTTCCTGTCGCTGATACCACTTATCCTCCTTGGCGTGTGTTCGTTTCTTCTATTTTTCAACGGGTAAAAGGAGCCCGATCCCATTTTTCCACCCTTTTCGCGTCTTATCGATGGAACGTAACGCGGCTGCAGATATTGGAATTTAAACGAGAGTTTACAAGATTTGTTTTATAAATTATATTCAACTATACTCGACGAAGTGAAAATTTGTAACACGGTTCTGGAGATTCGATAAAATGTGTATGTTTCGTCTCTTTGTTTCAGTTTCGATTACGCCAATAGTTGGAAATTATGAATAGGAGACCATAGTGTGGTTATTGAATTACGTTCATAATAAAAATTGATAGTAACTATTCGTTTGTGGATACATATCGAAAAGTATTATGTACCAGCTTCTGGTTTCACTTTGTTATCAATTGTACGATCGAATTATTGTTAATTCCTAAAACTTGGAAATAGTCGATATTAATTCAAAGCAATTTTTAATTCTATCAATGGATATCGAACACGTTCTTGTTTATTATTAATTCTCGCCTTATTTCAAATTAGTTTGAAAAATCAAACTATTCAATTATTTGAAGATATTTGCTTTGCACAACGCCAACATCATTATTGTAATTTTAAGGGGTCCGAAAGCAATGTAGGGGTAGCGGTTCAAGGAAGCCAATTGAAGAAGCCAGAATTTTCCTCCAAAAGGTGCGCGAATAATTGAGACTCCGCTCGACATAGAACTGCTACGGTAAATTATGAAGTAGCAACTAGAGCCTGTTAGCTCAATGCAGTGAAATAATGTCATACATGAAAAGCATGTACTTGATCCCGATTTGTGAATTGCTATAGGTACTTGAGGTAAAGTCGGGCTATAGTAGCATATCTTGTGCAAAGATGGCGCCACTTGCATTATGAACGCACCTCTATGGTGTGGATTTCCTTTTCTTTTGGAGCAATAGGTGTACTGAAACAAACGCGAATGTTATATAGACGTTCTTATATTATGGAATAAAGGCGACCTGTAACGTTTATGTCATCTTTATTTTAAAACAACACGTCTTGATGACGACACATTATTTTGCTTTACTAACCTGCTACACTTTCCTGCATGCCCTACTTTTTGCTATGCCTTATAATTTCTTTGCATGCGACTTGCTCTAAAAAGTTCCGTACGCAAACTCTTTCCGCCTTAATACCTCCAGTACTAGAATCTCATTTTTAACTTCATTTTTTCTATATCTAATCCTGCACTCGGTCATGATTGTAATCTTTTTATACACTGCTTATCTTAAAATTCAATTTATCTCGCACGAGATAAAAAAAGGCCGAGGCGAACTAGTTTATGTTTTCATTTTACATACACAGCACGTGTTACAGAATTCATCACGTGGCGCACTTGCGGCATTTCCCTGAACGGGTTTCAAAATTCAGCATACGAACGGGCGACGCGATGGAGAACGATTAAAGCTTCACGAACATCCTCTCATCGAATGAACGGTAGCCATTGAGCGTCGTGTTTCTAACGAGCCATTTTTGCCCCGATACTTTTCCTTAACCTCTTAATGGGTTCCCGCACGTGGTCGAATCACCAACGCCACGATGACAATGATGGACACGGTTTGCTCTGATTAATGATACTCTGCTGTAGCGACGAACGACGTCTGCTGGTGTCGTGGTACTAGATTCTGTCGTAGCCGGTATTATCGATGACCTCAACCTTTCACGGAGCGCGAGAAAGTCGTTAGGTCGTTCTGAACAGCAGATTCGAGAATGTCTTCCTTTAAGGGATCGACGCCATTAGCTGTACGAGGTGCTGTTCTTTAAAGTCCCCTCGAGGGTTGCGGGAATAATAGATTGCCTCGCTTCAGTGATTTCCACCGTTTACTTAAAGCCCGACTTAGTCGAATTTTAGGCCACTTTGTTGTGCTCCGTGGATTGAATCGGATGTCCGCTGGTGGAACGTTCTTGTTATTATATCAACGCAATGAGTTTTATTTCTACTAATTGAATAATTTTATTTGCTCATTTAACTGCAACATTGGTGTGATTGATGGACGAAGAATTATATAATTTAATAAATAACAATTTGATTAAATTCTGCATATAGTTTCGAATTTCGAATTTTGTAACTTTAAATTTGCATATGTGAATTTAAAAATTGAATTCCATCGGAGATATAAATCTAAATTTTTAAATTTTTGTTATTCTAAAAATAGTAAATATAGGAACGATACAAGTAAATATTACAATTAAAAGTATTTTACTTGTCCATAGTCACATCGATATTTTTAACAAATTTTTCGCAACATTTTCCAACATTCAAGCGACAAAGCGGCATTCCCTAATTCCCCGAGAGCCAGTCAAACCATTTCAAGGAAATTAGACCCCTTTAACTACAGACACGAGGTAATCGCGTCGATTACCATTGTAGATGCGACGTCATTCAACGCGATAACCGTTTATAATCTACTTTTCACGCTTTTGTCCCAGCTGGAAATGCCTTTCTGCGGCGATGTAATTGGATTACCGTTTGGTTTTGAGATGCATTCGTGACGCCTGAAGGTTTCGAGAGTCTGATAGACGGGGTTTCGGCCTTAATGACAGAACTAATTGATATATTCCCCGGAAAGCAGGTCGTAAAGTCAAACGTGCTTAGCCGGTGATCTTCAAAATCCCTTTGATCCTTAGAATGGGGTAGTAGAGGGTGCCTCTCTTGAGAACAGGGTCTAAACCATCCGTCGGTCGACCGATAACGTGACGGTGAAACCGCGGTGTCTCCGCCGGGCTTTCCATATCGTTGAGAAACGTTGCCTTTGTGTTTGCCGCGACAGCCCTTCGTTACTTTCGTCAAGCGGTTCGCCCGTATCTTCTGTTCGGTTTGCTGTGCCTCGTCGGAAAGTATCTGATCAAAGTCGGCGTGGCATGAGACGTGCGTAAGAAATCAATGTCTGGCTTCCTTTAAGATCGGAGGAACCCCGTCGTGAATTATTTTGCTACGTACAAGAAAAGAGGAATGACCTGTTAACTTGGACAATCTGGTATCTTGTAACGCTGAAATATATTGGACGTGTGAGATATATCACTGGATTGAATCTGTGATGGCAAATTTGCTCGTTTGCGAAAATGGAATTTATTAACGAAAAGATACTGATGATGCTTGAAGAGTTTGGAAATTATGATATTATACATAAATAGTATTAGGCTAGGAGTACCAACGTTTAGTATATTATATATAAATGACATAAAAAAAATAAATGCCACTTCGATGGATTCAGTAATTCTAACGTTTTATTTTTTTAATATTGAATATGGTATAAATAAGTATAAACCGCTAATTATCTTGAATAAATTTTTCAATTACTAAATATGATCAATTTTATCACAGTGTCATCTAGGTTTCATCAGGTTTATTCGAAAAATTTGACAGCGGATAGAAAATAATTATTCAGAGATTCAATTTCCCTAATTCGTTCCTCGAGTACCCAGTCAGGACATTGATCCCTGACCTTAACTCCTTAACCTCTCTCTCTTTCTAGTCGGAGCTTCATCTACGATTCTTTGTCAGTCGGGGGTACCCAGTCGGAGGCTAGCACCCTTTCGACGAAAATCTCGTTTCTCACTCCTGAAGCACATGCCGGTATCGACGCCATCCGCATTCCCGTCTTCGTTCGTTCAAACACCTGCCAGTGTTTGCTTAGGACAGTCGGCGCGAGCGTCCTAATTGACTGGTTTCAACTTATTAGTGTGTCTGCAGCGCATTTTAAAACTGGATTAACCGGACGTGCCGGTCATAGGTGACTCGATGTGCTCATGTGCGCACGTCGTGTACCCCCTTCTGATGCGATCGATTCTCTTCAACGACCTTCCGTAATTTCATCGTCAAATTTATCTTCGTCTACGCGAAGCGTGAGCAGGATGAAGCCAGCGAAGAGCGGAGGTGATGAGGGTACTAATAGAAACTATCCGAGTTTGAATATGAGATTTACCGAATCGACTATTCAAATTCAGCAGAGTCGCGTCGAGACGAAGCGGTCGGGATTTCTGTAATCCCTTGTACCTGATTCAAGAGATATGGACAAATCGAATGGGAATACTTTTCAGATTGGTCGCCTGATAACACATGTTTACCCGGTTTGTCCGCAGTTGTAAGGTTTGTATCCGTTTGTTACGATAGAATCTTGAAATCTATTTATCGTTTAACCAACGTTTCATCAAGTAGGTGAAAACCTACGTGAAACGTAGGTGAAAACGGAAACGGTATTACCGGGATCGGATCGGAATCAACGTCGTTTGCTGTCCCATCTAGGTCCGGTACAACGCGTGTCAGTGGCGCACGACGAGCTCGAAGCGTGTCAAGAAAAGAGAGAACAGGCAATGCACGGAAGTCGTTAGGGACGTCGGACTTGTATCTTGATTCTTCCCTCATGATATGAACATTCGTTTCTCCAGTGAAACTAGGTTAATAACAAGTCGTAACAAGCAACTACTTCATGGTTAAATAATATAACTATTTAATTTTTGGTGTTTATTCTATACTGAAATCTCGAATACATAAATGTGTAATGAAATATATCGATGAAAAAAAAAAAAAGGGAAAAGAAAGAAGAAAGTAGAACGAGGCAAATTTTCTAAATGAAGTCGCGTCGTAGTTGATGTTATCAAAATTTCGGTAGACAGCACGTGACATTGATTTTCATATTAACACGAACGGCTGCAGTCCAGAGAATACTAAAACATACACAAATACACACACATATGTGTCTATCTACTCCTCTGGCTCAGGCGAGGGCTTTTATTTGGTGCGAAATGCCGCGGGCCAGCTAGTTTGTGCGTACATACAGAGGGTGAATGGAGCCTCTCAATCAGATGTCGAATTGGAACGCGCGCGTCGCGTCAACGAAATTCATCGATCAACTCAATTAACTAATTGTTCCCCCTCGGTAATTCGCCGCTACTCTCTCTGCCTATCGTCACTTTCCTTCTCGCGCGCATCGATTCCTCGTCGGGGCGAGGAACCGGCGACGAGGGTGCTGGTGTCAAACGAACCGAGCTTTCACCGGAAACTACGGTTCCGCGTTCTATTCGTTATATTTTCCGTGTTCATTCAACGTGTTCGCGTGGCCGCCACTGGACGATTTCAGAGAGCTCTCGAAATGATCCACTTGACCGATGGGTCGGGCACGTTTATTGGTCACTGGGTTTACGTATCGATGGCCTTTGAATCGAGTTAACACGTGATCAGCTGCTGCTAAGATTACAGTCGGCCAGAGAAACTGAGAAAACAACCATCGAACTTCAAGTTCTGTACCGGGAAGCGATCAGAGTCGTAGATAAACCATAGCAGTCCCATGTTTGAGCGGAGATGTAACGATCATAGCTAGCAGCTATACTATAAAGGAATCTCTGATCGAACGATTAATAAAGAATGGAAATCTTTCTTATTTGTTGCATAATGTGGATCTTCTATGAGAATCTTCGCGAGTTAAGACGCCACGCGTATAGATCACATTCTGGTTAAGCAAATTGCTCTTATTCTCGCCTACAAATCAATCGCCCGATTACATAAACTATTCTACTCGAAACACTAAATCTTTACAGCGAGCCATTGAATTTTTATCCCATCCTACAACGTTCCCCATAATTCTATCTGTGTTATGTAATGCGCCATCACGTTACGAAACTAATACCAACACCAATGGATGCCGACCGTTCTCTATTGTTCTAACGATCTTAAACGAGCAACCTTCAATCTTCTTGGTATATGGTTACTCTGTTTCATTGTAAGATCGTAATACGTGTTTTCTTCTTTTCGATGTATCGATTTCAATGTTTCGCGATCCGCATGCTCCTAACTTGACTCTCTACAAAAGTTTTCCCTTTCCCGCGAATTAAACCAAATAAATCATGCTATGCATTGCAGTCGCAGAGAAACGATAGAATCTAATTTCCAGCGGATGCCTTATCAGGCGGACCTTGAACGATCTGACCACACGTACTACGTGCATACGTGTCCGCCCACATGGTACTGGCCGCATACGTTGCTCGTTCGTGTTCACGCAGTATGCGTGTAGTGTCCCTTTCGAATTATGCAAATTCGTTGCAGCCACCGGTCGTATGATCCGACGCTGGACTCGACTTGAGGGTAAACTAATGGCGATAGCCTGGACGTTGGCCTAGCTAGGAAACGTCCAGGGCTACGTGCCATTCTGCAACCTCGTCTCCAGCTCCTCCAGGCTAAGATCCCTGGATAGTGATTGGCAGGTCCCCGACAGTCCTCTGGGTCTGTCATCAGAACTGTACGGGCGTGACTGCGACAGATTCGGACCAAGGGAATCACTTCTTACCTCCCATGAATGTCGATTCGATTCGATTCGATTCGATTTGATTCAGCCTGTTGGCTCCTACGCCAACCGTTTACCATCGCAATTGATTACTTCTATTTGAGAGATAGCGGCGTGCAAAGATTTCTTCGATCGATCCTCGTCGATGATTGGTAGAGGCATCTTGATTCGATGGAATGGACAGTTTGGTTTTTTCTTAGATTTTTCTGACGATCTAAGAAAGAATTCTGATATGAAATTTACTGTGATGCTATATGGCGAGTCTAAGAAAAATGTTGGTCCCGTGAACTGCGGAAGGTTTCAATACCAATTGTTTTACTTTTCATGCACAAAGTTACTGGAATGTTATTCTCTTTTACACACTTTATAGCGATGTATCCCTTCTAAAATATGTAACATAAGTTGAAAGCGTTGGAGCTCCTTTCGTAGAACACGGGGGCCAGAAGCAATATTTAAAAGATTCAACAACTTCAAAGAGGAAAGAATCGTGATTTACATTAGTAACTAAATACTTTATAATAAGAAATTTTATTGTTTCCTTACAATTTTAATGTCAGTTTCGTTGGATATAATAACTTATTAGAGATAAAATGAGGTTTTGTTTAATAATTTTATGATAATGACACGAATCGAGAAATAGAAAATTAAGATCTCCGAGGTTTAATCAATTAGCGACACGAAAAATGTATGTATATCAATTTAGTGCATTTAAAAATTGGTCGATAATGACTAGTTTTAGCAGTAACACGATTATCTCAGTTGATTTTATAATTGCACGAAAGGACATTACCTTGACTAGGTTAAAGAAATGATACCAACTCTAAAGCTGTGATCTCGCGTGCTTGTAATCGAAAGGTTATAGGAACTTTCTCCTTTTTCTATAAAACATGGATACTACTTCGAAGTGGGCTGATAGCAAAGCGTCACTGGTTATTGATTTTTTCTTTTAATAAAACGGCATTTAATATCCATGTTGATTCAACTTTTAATCCTATTTTCTGAACTTTAGTTCGCACAAATGTGCGAAAATGTTACAAAATCAAATTAAACAGTCGATACATCATTTCACATTCTGACAGTTAAACGTGTTATACATACTTAATTATAAATTTATGATTGAATACGAATTCGTTACATTCTCGAGTATGAGCAAAATCAAAAGATCGAAGTTCAACCCATAGCATATGTGTATGAAGCGAATTACTTTCTAACACGAGGTTTAATAAGGTTTGGCTGTAAGCTATGGATACTTTGCTCGAAAAATAAAAGCAGAAGGGAACTATACCGCGATTCGCATCCCATTGTTCACAAAGTCACATGCACGATTTATTTACAGCAAATGGTTTCAAGGTATGGCATGACTTATATGCAAAGACAAGAAGAAAAAACATGAAAAACAAATTTCATCGCATAGCGATACCGCGGTATTATGTCATGGTTTAAGTATCATCCACTTTGAGATGCATATAAAGTGGTGTTGATGGAATTCCACTCTTAACCTCCGTGCTGATATACGATAGATTTTAAGCTGCTGCAACTTCTGAACAACCTTTCATATCTTCGTGTGTCCTGAACTTCGATTTCGTTTCTTTTAAAATGTGCATATAATTACAACTTGGAAAAACTTTGAGACACAAGTACGATCGTTTATTCAATTTTTAGTATTCTCCTTATGCTTTACGGCACTCTCGTTGCAGCGCTTTTAATATTAAAACAGTTCGGTAAAAACAAAAGAGAATTTAGGTCAGAAAGAACTCGTTTATTATACTTTCTACGATGTTCATAAATCAACGAATTGAATATTTTCTTTCGAATTTCTGCGAGTTTTGTGCTTAATATACATATATATGTACAATATATACTATATATTATATGTACATATATATATATACAATACATATAGTAAAATATTCAATGAAAGAAAATATTCAATTCGTCATATATATATACGAAATGAAAATGTAATATATATATATATATATATATATATATATATATATATATATATATATCTGTCAAAATTGCTTGAAATATCAGCGACAAGCATAAATTAACGTAGCATAGAGCAGCAAGAGATCAAAGGAGGTGAAGCAGAGTGGCGACTGGTGACTGTTCGAGCAATCAGAGCAAACTGTAGCGCGAAAATACGATAACTGGATGTAACGAACCACTCGGATATCCTCGTGGTGAGCGTAAACAGTATAACCCCTGCAAACCATTCCAACGTCTCAATTGGCCTGAACAAAAATATATCGTACGCTATCGTGGTGCAGGTACGTGTTCCAGGTAGAAAAATCCACCAAGGACTCGCCACTTGAACGATGCTCTCCAAATACCATGACCGAAAAGAGCGTAATAGGATAAAAGGTCAAGCGTTTAACTGGGAACGACGCGCGAGCTGTAATACACGAGAATTACGTCCATGAAAATCGCTGACGCGTGCATTGGTCGTTGGTGAAAAGTCGAGTTGCTGGAGCGACGAACGTTTCCACGTTATTGGCACGCTCGTGCTCTCTCGCTCGCTCAGCTGACAAGGCGCCGCACGCTGCTGCTTGGCACTCTTCACGTAACTCGCGTGATGGTAATCGCGATGCGAGTTGAGTCGGGTCTGGTCCATCGGCGAAGAGATTCTCTCACGCGTTTTGAAAGAGACAAGAGGCAAGTAAGAGAAATCGGGCAAGTAGTGCAGGCGAGCGGGTGGTCGGACTTTTTCGCGAGGCAAGAAGCGAGCGAGTAAGCGAACAGGCGAGCAGGCGAACAGGCCGCGATCGGAGGCGGGTACGCGGTCGCGATCTTCCCCTTCCCGGTTTGGTTGGCCCGGCGGGTAGGGACGGCGCAAGCGCAAGATTCTCCCCCACCCCCAATCGACGGATAAGAACAGAGAGCAAAGGAACGGGTTAAAACAGGATAGACATAGAGTTGGAAGAAAAGAGAGGGGTACGCGAAGCGGAAAGGAAGAGAGAGAAGCGGTGTATGCCCCGCTACTGCCGCCGATACCACCGCCGTCGCCACCACCGCCGCCACCGCCGCTCTTCTCCGCCGTTTAGTCCTCCCCTCTTCCCCGCAGCACCCCCTCCCCCCGCCCCGCGCCCCGAGAGCGCAGTGTCACGTCGAACCTCTCGCAGAGCGCGTCGCACGTCCGAGTACCGGCCGCCGCCCGTCATCAGTAGTCGCCGTACCGCGCAGCCACGTAACCTCTCACCTTCTCCTTAGTTTTTAGTAGTCAGTAGTAGGGGAGAGTGTGGAGAGAAAGAGGAGAGAGAGAGAGAGAGAGAGAGAGCGCGAGAGAAAGGGAGAGAAAGTGAAAGAAGAAAAAAACGGGAAGAAGAACGCGAAATAGCGAGAAGCCGACTGTGAGAAAAACCGAGAAACGAGAGGTCGACAGCCCGTTTTTTCGTCGTCGTGATCTGTACTCCTCGTTGCCGTCGTTATCGTCGTCGTTTTCGACGCAGTCTTCGCCGTCGTCGTCATCGTCATCTTCCTTGTCTACGTCCACGTCGTCGTTATCGTTGTCGCTGTCGTTGTCTCCGCTACCGCTGCCGCCGTCGTCATCCTCGTTGTCGTGGTCGTCGCCGTCGTCGTGATCCGGCTCGACACGACCAACGCGGATATACAACACTCCGTCGACTCATTGTTCACAATCGAAAGAAGGAAAGGACGAAACAATAAAAAAAAAAAAAGAAGAAATACAACAGCAAAACAAAGTGTGATCCGTGAAACGTACCGCGCGTACATTTCGTTCCACGTTCCACCGTCCTACCGTCGATAATTTATCGCGATAAAGCAACGTTAAACCGTCGCGCAGCCTCCGAAAACGACGGAGCACCGCGCACTCGGTCTACCAGGAAAACAGAGAGAGACAGGTGAACAACATAGAGGCGAAGGAGCGAGCGCGAAGATTAAAGAGACGCGAGTAGACGTAACAATCGAGGAACGAGGATCAACGAGAGAGTAATAGAAGTCGCGTGAAAGTGCGTGTCGTGCCGTGACGTCGGAAGCGTTGACACGCGAAGGATCGAGTCGAGTCGGTGTTTTGCCATCGACAAGGCAAATACACACGGCGCATCGTTCAGCTGACGACGTGGTGTGTCAAAGTCGGAAGAACGAGAAGCGAGCGAGAGGCGGCTATCGGCGAGACCGGCTGCCATTGCCACTGGTACTAGTGTTACCATAGCCACTGCAACCCCGGACACGCGAGAGCGTTGTCATAACGACAAGCCGTGCGCCGCGCGTCGCTATGGAGCCCCAGAACCAGGAAATCGTTGCGAGCGGCTCGCCAGCCGAGGTGCCGAACGATCCAGGGTAGGAGAAACCAGGATATCCTGATCCCAAAACAGACCTCCACTACATCCACCACCAACGAGATCGAGCGTGCGTGAAAACGGAACGAAAGAGCGACCAGTAATAACGCTCAAAAGTGTGTTTTGATACCGCGCGTTGCCCGAACGATTTAGCGCGCGTCGTGTTGTTCTCGTTACCTTGTGTTTCTGTTGCCCTGCTCCGCGCGAGTGTTTGTTATGTTGATGCTTCTTATACGGTTTCGATACGGATCGTTCGTCGTGATACGGCTCGTTCTCGTGTTGCTCGTTACACGCTTCGATTCGTTTCGATATTATCATCCGTAATTCGTCCTCGACATTGTGTCGTTATTGCCGTCGTAGTTGTCGTTTTCGCGGGTTACGTCTCGACGTCGTGGTTATACGATAACGCGCAGTCGGATTCGTGAAACGTATAGTGTTTATGTTTGCCGGGCGCGTGAATATGCGTGCCACGGCGCTCTCCTCGGACCGGTGGCGCCTTCTTTCAGCGTGTTCAACATCCCCTCAAACTCGATGAAAGGAAAGGAGGGGAACGAAGGGGAAAGATTAGATGAATGGGAAGGAGAAGCAGCAGGGGTCGTAAAGGAAGGGGCGAGACAGGGAGGGAAAGAGAAATGATTTAACACCTTTGAATTTGCCGCCAACCATTGTTTTCCGAAAAAAACCTGCTCGATATCGAAGAACAGTGACAGATGATTTCCCCTCAAATATAAATACGTAGCAATATGACGGGTGAATCGTTTGAAAAGAAGAGTTGAGATAAACGCAACAAACCAGTGTATTTTGAAGGACTAAAAGGGAACGTGTGTCACGTGGTGCTGAAAGTTTTCCGGCTTTGAGGCCACAGTGTTTCGCGTTCACCACGTGACTCGTGAATAAATACAGAAAGAAAGACCGACTCGTCTATCAGTTACATTTTCAAATTCCTCGAAACATTTCGTTTTTTATGGACATAATCGCGTGTCGCGTGTGTATACGTACCGCACGTCGAGAAACGAGCACGCGGTACGTTGAAATGGTTTCACGGGGGTGACAAAGTTTAGCAATTCCAGTGGAAAGTTAGACGGGTTGCTAACATCGCTCGGTGTATCTTCCGCGATCGATTCCGACGACATATGGTCAATGGTTTG
Source organism: Bombus affinis (assembly GCF_024516045.1). Lineage (NCBI taxonomy): Eukaryota > Metazoa > Arthropoda > Insecta > Hymenoptera > Apidae > Bombus > Bombus affinis. The sequence continues at coordinate 3,442,569 of NC_066350.1, read as the reverse complement.
TCCTATTAATTCTCCTGAACCTATCAACGGGGTATAGTGCGGTAGCCTACTCCAGTTCTTCGTATCACGAAGACCTAAAGAGAGAACTGAAGGGGGTTATGCGGGGAGGGAGGGAGACGACAAGGAGGGAGGAATGCGTGGGCGAGGGGAATAGGTTATATCGTGCCACGGAAAATCGATGTTCAAATGCGCCACCACGTGATTACGTCCACAACGCGAGAATGTTATCTTCGTGGATATACTGCTCACCGCGATAATCTTTGCCTTCCAGTAATGCCAATGCATTATGTTGCTCGTACTATGGCCTTCTTTTGAAACGCAGAATAAAAAAAAAAAAAAAAAAGAAGAAACAAACGCGGAAGTATAGGAGGCAAAATATTACATGCATTTTCTTATCCATTCGTTAGTGGATTAGTAGAAAAACGGTATAGGCTTTGACGCTAACACACGATAGACAGGTTTATTTTGTATAAAGATTTATATTCGTGTCGCGATTGCTATCCGTAATTGATGCGTTTATTGATAAGAACATATTTACTACAAAGATATTCGCGCACGACGTAAGCTCCTAATGAGATGTTGTTATTTATTCGTAGAATATTCGATGTATCGTAAAAATAGCAAGATCGTTTCAACGGAAGTGTTTTGATGGCTGGTGGTAATCGAGATAATTGCTGACGTTGTGACATGTAACAATGCGTATCGATCTACGGAAGTACATGACGGTGATTAGAGTAATTATCGAATGAGTAATAAAAGTGGTCGTATCCGGTTTCAAAATTCTCGGAGTAGTATTTATTTCTTAATATTCGTACCCGGATTAGAAATCTTATCGTGCCATAAAATGGCTTTTGTTTCATATGTTATATGCTTAATAACGGGGAAGAGAAATCCTCCTATGCGTTTTCAAAGAGCTATTGCTCTAACTTAAACGCGGTATATTTAAATTATCCGTATCTAAAATGTATTTACATTACGATCATGCATTTGCTATATTCTTGCGAACCCGCTCAATTCGGATTGGTGTACAAATGTTTTTGCAATATCACCAACGATAACGTTTCTTATAAATCGATTAATAATTACGATTTTGTGTAACATAAGTCCGAATTTGATTCATTGTTTGGGCAAGGGAAGGGAATATTTTATTTCTCTGAACTATTTGGGACTATCATAAACAAGGGACAAAAGTTTTTTTGTATAGTTCTCAGTAACCAAAGTCAAATATAGATTCGAATAAACACGCTGTGACGCCGGCAAGTTCGATGAACTCTGTTACAATATCGAAGCTTGTAGGATTGATATATATATCGATATGCAACAAAGAAGGCGCCCAGGTACGAGGGGAACACGTGTTTGTTGTGTTTCGCGCGTGAATCGCTTGGCTTCTGTTTTAAACGAATGCGACGTTTTGTAAATTGAACAACGTGTTTCAATGAGGTTATGATTAATACAATGAGAAAGAAAATAATCCGCGAGTTGTTCAGTTGTTGGTTGATGTGTGGTGACACCTGCCGTCGACAAACGGAGACTGCGCAGGGGGTCACGATACCGGAAGTTACCCTCTGTCGGCAGTTTCCCCTGTCTCCCTTCGTCATCTGCAGAAGATGCAACCTGATGCCGATGCTGACGGAATCATCTTTCTTTTTCTAGGAAAATGTTCATCGGTGGTCTATCTTGGCAGACCAGTCCAGGTATGTAGTCAATATTTTTGTTTGAAAACAAAATATCGATTTTTGATCCTCGAGATCGCGTGTTCTACCTATTCATATCGTTCGAATGTGCGCGCGCATCGATACGTTTCGACAGTTTACTTGCGCGCCCTATTGTTTTAAACGTCGTCGCCCATACGTTCCCTTTTGTACGGTAGTGAATGGTTTTAATTTATTTTGTGTTGTGTTTGATGCTTCGGAGTGATCCAGGATGAGCGGAAATAAGGTTTTTTCGAATAAGGTTTTTTTTATTGATCTTTAGAGCGATACTGTATAGAGGAAATACCTGTCATTCGTATGTTGTATATTGTATATTGTATATTTCGAACGTGTATATTCGAACGTGTGTGTTGAGAGGTTAGTTTGGCGATAAGTTTAGAGAGTAATCTATTATTCAAGTATTGTTTACATAGCATACGTTGTGTTTCGAACGCTTATGTTAAAAGAAAGGAACAAGTAAGATACAAATACGTTTCTCATATCGATCCTAGAGATATATATTCTGAGTGAAACAGGGATATGTTATATCAGTATTGTATTAGGCAATAAAAAAGATGGTGTGACGCTACGTGATGGTTAGATGCTACGATAGACTCCGTGACTTATATCAATATAATTTGGAGTAAAGTTAAAATTAGTAAAATAGCTCTTTTAGTACCTTTAATGTGAAACTACTATCATTATTGGAGTAAAGAGTTATAAATAATTAAGTTGTAGTTAATTTGAGAATTGAATAATTAGACGTAATTCGACATTTTCACATAATTAATTATTCTGAAGCAACTATAAAAACATCTTGCATAACATTGTCATTCTGGTGCCACTATATAAACTAGGAAAATAATTGATATAAAGGCAACTCGGTAATCGTTTAAAAATCGTAATTAATGTAGCATATAGACTACTCGCAATTATTTGAATGGCCAATCATCGATGCAAGTTCATGATAAAGGCTATGACAATTGTTCCTATAAAGAGCAGAGAACAGTTATTCATGCAGATCGTATAATCTCAAAGTTATATCGTACAGTAACCCAAACTTTTGCAAACAATTACATTGTCTAAAACTTACCCGTTATGGAAAGATTAAAAGGAAAAAGAAAAGTAGATTTGAAAAATTAGGATAAAATATTCAGGACGAATGAATAAGTGGTCCTTTTGTATGAGAAGAAGCTGCTCTATAGGAACGAAGGGAGCGTGCATGGTCGATGAGGTAATGACGAGGAACACGTGCAAATTCGAGGCGTTCCTTTTGACGGGGCTCGCTTGGCCGCTTGCTCGCGTGTTTGAGTGTTCGAGGTTCGAGTTAGCAGTCCTTTTATCTTCGTTAAGAGACTCGTGCCAGTTGGGCGTAGGAGAGAAGGAGAGGGAAGGGTAGAGCGAGAAAAAGAATTGCCTCAACGAGAGGCTGGAACGCTGAACGATAATCGTGCCGCGACCAAATGGCCATGAGTCGTCACGCGCGCCTTTCGACTGTCGACGAAAAAAATGGCCCTATGTAAAATGTTCTCGAATGGACCGCGATAAGATTCACGAGAATAATTGATAACACGAGCCGTGCGTGACGCGCGATTTTGAGAAATTGCCACGGCAACGACGGATTCGTGAAAAACGCGACACGCTCTCGTGTGTTGTAACTTGTAACCATACGAACATTCGAACCATCGGAGAAATCACGTTCGATCTTCTAGCATTGAAAGTTTTTCTGAGTCGTAAGTTAAATGGCTGATAAAGTAGACGTTTTATATAGATGACAAGAATGTAGATAAATGAGACGATGAGCATCTCTTTTTTTAGAAATAAAATTGTTTTTCATAGAATAGGAACGTAAATTTTTTGTCGAGAGAATAGAAGAATTTTTACGCCATAAGTTTTCCATTTGCAATAGAGATCGTTTTCTTTCTTTTTTGCTTTTTGGGGCGAATGAACCTTCAATTTCGTGAAATAATTTCAAAGAGATAATCGCTGATAGAGGTACGAGACGCAATATGCTATGCCATAATAAGACTAGGAATTCAATTCTTTGACGCAATTATTTCTGACTACGGTCAGATAGGTTCGTGACATAATTAGTAATGCAACGTTAGGACGCTCTACACGGTTTTTCTCCTGGTCAACTCCAATTAAAGGATCTTTCTCTTTCTCTTTGCTGAATTATTCAATTACACAAAAGAATGTTCGTCCATTACCGTACAGAATTCGCGGAAAATACATGTTAAATATGTGACATTTGATTAACTTTTCAATTACAGTTGAAAAAATCCGCCCCTTTTTTATTTCTCTTTGCTTCTTCTATTTCCGTGCCTTTTATCATTTTTCGCGAAGGATTCATAGGAAACCTAGGAAGTTTACCTGTTTCGATCTAAAATCAGCGCTAATTTTGCGGCGTGCCGCGACTAATCTTGAGAAGGAAACGTTGCTTCGTAGGAAAGGCGTGCATCAGGCGAAGGAACAAAACCGTTCTTGCGCGAATTAATATAATCATGCCACGCGGCCGCGAGCAATTGTATTGTGAAACGATCGCGGCTACTTAGAAACCGCAAACTACTTCCGCGAAATTTTTATATCGGGAATGCGTACGTTACGTATTTACAATGGCGTTTCCGCGATATCTTATCAGCTTGAGCATGTGATAGGTATTTTCTGATATACTTGCGAGTTTCGAGTTTGAATCTATTCCATTGTTCCACATTTTGTAAAATACTTGTTTCAATATCGTGCATAGAATCATATAGATATTCTATTGTATCCTATTGTTGGTTAATCAAACTATTAAGCTTATACGAAATTGAAAAGTGATTGTAAATAAACTTGAAAATAAAACTTTTGGTTCGTGATTATTGTTAGAAACTGCTGGTTGTACGCGCGTGTGCTAAATTTTAAAAAGAAGTATTAATATGTATCTTATTCATGTATAGAAAGTGAAAACTCGCTACACCGGTAGCTGCGCGATTAAAGTAATTGAGTGTATTATTCAATTACTACCGCGTGGAAGAAAACGAAGACTGTCCGATAAACGTTTCAAAAACGATGAAATTAATTCGAAGGCATACTCTTAATACCTCCTCCGTGGCGGTAGATTATTAGCCGCAGCTACCGTTTCATTAACTGATACACGATAGAGTTACGTGACTTTTACGTTTGCTGATTCTTCCGATCATTAACGTACCATGATTATGTTCAAACCGCCGCGCCGAAGCAAATTCTCAGTCGTTGTATAATCTGGTCGGCAAGTATAGTTCCCGGTTATGTCGCGGTTATTCGTTCGCCGGGCTAATATTTTGGCAAACGAGTCGATTTCGTTCTTCTTTAATTACGCACCGCTGAGATAGTTTTCGTAACTTCGCGTTAGCGATTCTCCTGGAAAAAGAATAAAAGGAACGAAGTTGGAGTAGGCTCATTAGCGTTATTTGCCGCAGTTACGTAAGTAGCGTATCACCATCTCACTTTGTCCTTTCCTCGTTATTTCGTAGTTTGCTTAGTCAGACTGTCTTCCTGCAAGTCCATTCTGCGCGACGAAAAATGAAAGAAAAAAACACGAAAAGGAAAATAGAGGATGACGTCCAAGAAAAGTTAACCGTTCGTTGCATAGTTCCTCGCCACGTGTATCTTTTCCCATTAGGGTCATCGGCTCGTAGATTAAATTTACGCGCAAGGTTGAAAATAAATTCGTGGAAGCGCTTCGGATGTTGGATGAGGACGAATTTGCCGGCGAATTATCGAGGAACAATGATCGATCGATGCCACGTTCGCGCTCCATTTCCACCGGTTTAGCCTTCCTTTCATCAGTGACGCTATGAGAAAGCGTGTCTGAGGTAGAAAAAGCGGAGCAGTCGTCCGGCCGTTTCACGGCGCACCGTCGTAAACCGTGCTTTGCGTCGCTGTACTGTGTTCCGCAAAAGTTCATAGGTACAAAGATGCGATGTGCACCGCGCTGTAACCGTGGGAAAGCGCCTACGAGCGTCGCAGTATGTTGCTTCTACGGTTTATCGCGGTTCGCGAGCATGAAACGAGTTACTCCTGAAACAGTATGTGTGTAATAGCAATAATTGTATTCGCGGAAAATGATTGGGTCGGGTCAATAAGTTCTTTGCCCTCTTTCCAGCGATATTTTTATAGGTTCATTCACGTTGGTTAATAGAAACGTTTCAGGTTGATATAGATTTATTTTATCGAGGAATAAAACTGTGTGACTTTGATCAAATATTATAACCGTACAGAGAATTTCAAGTATAAACAGACGAGTTTGAGGACTAGTATTTGATTCCGCTTTAGGATAAAAAGATATTACATAAATATGAGTTCGGAAATGCTTCCTTTCTGAGATGTCCGACAAGTGCAGGGTTATAAATACCTCGCATTATCGTTGAGAAAAAATGCGACAGAATTTGAAACATGTATAGGAATTTGTAAAATTTGTGGTAGCATCATAGGATAAAAATAAAGATGAAAATAGAATAAAGATAAAAATAGAATGGAAATAAAAATAAAGATGGATAGTAAAACGAATGATACGTATATCCTAGTGCAGTCCATATCTTTCTCGTAAGACTTCTCATGAATTTTCGTGTTCTCATTTCATTTATTATTTAAAAATCTTACACACGCGTTCTTCGGAAATTTCTAATATCTATGCTCACGAAATAAAATATTTAATCCTCAATTAAACACATGGAACACGTTTGCAAACTTCAACCATCTACTTCTGAGAAACCTTCCATTTATCGAACATCAAAATTCAAGATAGCCCGAGATAAATTCCATTAGCTATCGCAGCCAGTACTTCTCTCTCTCTCTCTCTCTCTCTCTCTCTCTCTCTCTCTCTCTCTCTTTCCTTTTCTTATACATTTGTCCCATTGAAAAAGCGTTTGCCGTTGGCGAGACGGGCTAGCTGGTTGTCGCAGAAAAAAGAAAAAACAGAGGGTATGGAAGAAAAACTCTGTTGTTCTTCTTTAGCGTGTCCATGTGGAGCCGGTTGTGCACGGAAGATTTCGCTGTGCGTCGCGGCGCGACCGTTCCAAGCGCGACGAGCGTGCGACTCACAGTTCTCGCGAGTCTATGGAGCTCGGGTTCGTTTCACCGATCATCGTGGCGTACGAAGTTTCGCGAGGCTCACGAGACAGTGTCGCATTACGAGCCGCATAATCCCGCATGTTGGAACGTAATACGGAAGCGCTGGTTCCGTTACCGAGTTGGCGGTGTGTTACGCAAACTCCCGCCTACCAATGAAATCCTTTCGTTAGCTCTAACGATTCTTTTCTTCCTTTCTATAAACTTAGAATTACAGTTTACCTTCTGCGAAAAATGTTCATGATTTCGTTTCATCGACTGACTTCGTGGAAAAATAGTTTCTCTTCTTTCATCAGATTTCTTCTGTTTTGAACTCGGGACTCGAATGAGCACAGTAATTTTTGTAAAAATGAATTGGGAAACTTTCTATAAAAAGAGGCTATACATAAATATATAGATGCATAGTGTATTTTTTAGTGAAATCGTTGAATTATTTCATCAAGTTTGTATTTATTTCGTGAATATTAATATTTATAAGAGTTATAACAACTATCAATTCGAATCCTAATATGAACAAAATTAGAAATAATATTTTCAATGTAATTTACTTCATTTACCATTTTATTTTATAAACTCTTTTCTTACGAACCTGCCCGATTTCACTCTTTTGCACGTCTCAACGTCGAATCTGAAACTTGAATCTAGCATAGTGATTGATTTCTAGTCCTTGTATCTCTCGAAAGACCTTCCTTCGTCAAGTCATATCATCGTCTCGCATGCAAGAGATCGAGAGCGGTGTTCCGTTCAAAATCCAATCGTCGGGACCGCACGTTCGTTTATGTTTGATTCCCGCAGAGGGTTTCAGCCTATTGTGACGACAGACGTTCCTAACTGCGCGCCGGTGTTTGCCAATTCAATCGGTTATTCGCACTACGTATATCAATGTACATATTATACATAATGTGATTTCAAAATGCGGTTCTCTATACAAAGAGTGATTACGTATTAATCATCGGCATCGACGAATCTGCCAGTGAAACAAGGCGTAACGTGTAATTTGTCGGAGAAATTGTACGGGGCTTGATGAATGAAGAGTGTGGATAATTAGCGAGACTTTTCCCAATCAATGATCGACATTGATGTATGTCTTCTAGTTAGAATTCTGTAAATATCAAGAGTTATAAGAAGGTTTTAAACTTCGAAATCATGACACCTAGGAAATAAAATCGTCGGTTTATGGCATTTTCTTTAATACGCATTACTCACTTGGCTTCGTTTGTTTCACTTTACGCGACTTTACGTTAATAATACTCATCAGCGATTATGCGTTTACGACTGTGCCGTGCGATGGCAAATTAACGACATATTATGCGTAACGGAAGCTATATAGCCAGAACTAAGAAAGATAGCAGCGGTCTTTGCTGTTTTTTTAACTAATAACAATTTTCCTTGTTTTGCTGCAACGTTTAACTGACTGACAAAGAACCAGACTCAGAGTTATTTTGTCAAACATCTGTTTTCTGGCTCTTCAACGAAGATTCTGCTTCTTGCGTGTTTTATCTTACCGTATACTATTTCTCCGCAATATTTCCTCAAAATATCGCTTTCCAGGATCTGGTCGCCATCTGCATCCCAGTACGATTGTCTTCAGTGCGCCATTTAAGGTCTCAGATCTACGGTAGTCACGCTTTCGAGCAATTACATTTTTCAGTGGCTGGTTGTTTGCGTCGTATCCAGAGTTATCGTGGCCCGAGCCATAATCTCGCCTTTTATGATTTTATCGCTTGCAGTTGCATACGTGTACGCGTCGCAGTTTAACGCGAGCACGTGCTCGATCGTAGAAGGATACCCAAGATGTATTTTTTGTTGTGATATTTTTTGTGCCATGTTTTACGTTTACCCTTTTATTTATCGTAATTCGCAAACACTACGAGCTGTGTTACCTCAATCCATTGTGTTCCCCGTGATTCCAGGAAATCCTACGCCGTTTCACGTATATATACTTTCCACAAGATCTTTTAATTGATGTTTCGTGGACGTAAAAGCGTATGCTCCCGTATATACGTGTGGCTATATGTTCAATAAAGTTTTTCTTGGTTACGTTCGTGGTTACGTAAAAATAGTTTGTGGAGATATCGAGCGCGATGGTGTTCGACACCAATGGCCCTTCAGCTTGACACGATTTCGAGCGTCGAACCCGCTCCGATGAAAATTACCCCGGTTTGTGTTGAAGCGCCTCGATCCACTGGATATACAAGTGTCCAGCAAGTCCGTTATCTCTCTTGACATCGATGATTTTATTCATTTCGTTATTACGATTGGTAGTTATGGCTATCTTGGAAAACGAATTGTAATATTTTAAATAATATTAAATATATTAACTAGAATCATCTCCTTTCCGGTATTTTGATGAACTGTCACAAATACCTATTATACTATGTTTCATAATAACATTAGTTATTAATATTTTTACAATGACAAATATGTTTTAACGTACTTAAACGTACGAAACGTACATTGTACGTTGTATATTGTAGCAATGTACAATGGGATTTGTCAAGTAGGTTGTGTTTCTTGTACGCACGTGGTCTTGATTGTCCGGCGAAATTTCAAGTCATTCAAATGGTTACTTGGCACTTTGGGTCGGTTCCAGGTATTGTCAAAACATTGTGGGACAACGGTTCAAGCTTACAAACATGCATCAGTTTGCACCTAACTTTCATCGCTTTCTGCATCACGTCGCGTCGGTTAGCGGCAATACCGTGTTGTGCTGACGAAAAACGAGTGCACCGAGATGAAAGCGTCCAATTCAAATTGCTTTCTGTCGTAGTCCCAGCTACCACGTACTGTTTTTACAATTTCCAACGTACGTAATAATTTATTGTTTCGTGTGCAAGCAACGGATTGCGACGGAAGCGATGTAAATCGCCTTATTCCGGAATATTTCGTTTTTAATCGAACTTTATCAAACAATATTTTTCGATACAACGATATTTACGTAGGTAAAACGTTTTTTCGCTTACTGGCTTTTAACAGCCATTTTGATTACAGTTCTTTTCGTCTCGTGAATTGCCTTAAGTAGAATGACTACAGCCACGGATTAGACTCAGTAATTCGAACAGTCGTCTCGTTCGATGATAGAAAATTATTACTTACATCACTGTTGCATATTATTATAGGTATTATATGTAATTATGTTAAATGTACTAGGTGAGATTTAGGAGTTGGTTTATAATTATTTATCTTTCCTAATCCAAGTACGGTCATTTCAATTCTTATAGAATCCTGTTCATAGGTCATCGGATTTTTGTTAACTTTAAACATAATGTTTATTAAACTAGGTTCATAATACGATCTTCTAACTATAATATAATTTAGTTTTCTTAATAACACGCGTGATTAATAATTGCCAACTTTGTTCATGTAACTACGATGTGCATTTCTCCCAAATATACAAAGCGTCTGATGATTTATGACTGACAATGTACATATATAGACACGATTATCACTGATAACTCTCTTCGGATTAAAATATATTTATCGCTTTTTCTTGCAATTTTTTCATGTATCACGTTGGTGCTTCAAATATTCGAAATAATAAACTGCAACTGTCTCGTTTGATAATTGTTCAGTCGAGACGGAAACGAGCTCCGAAACGAGAACGAGAACATTATCAGCTGCGATTTAAAGAGAAACACTCCGATTCCAAACGAAGCATAGCAAAAACTTTTGTGACGTTTTCTCGGCTTCGTTGTCGTCGTAGTCGTCTTGGTCGTCACGGTGTCTGATGCAATCGAGCGCAACAGACTCTCCTCGACTCTCTCGCTATTTTTAAACGTAATTGCAGCCGGCCGTTTTAATGGGCAAACGGGTGTACAGCTGGCGACGGAAGGGAAAAGGAGATGCGTGGCTAGAGAAACGATGAAAATTTGTCAACGTCTTTTGGGGATGTTGCAGCGTTAACGAGCGATTTCGTATCGCGGGGATTTTCATGCAGCTTTTTCGCTCGTTGCAGTTCTATTTTTGGCGCGCGTTCGTGCATTGTTTACGGAAACGTTTCGTAGAGAGTTCTCATGATTTTGCATGAGAGATGTTGCTCGCTGGTTATCGTTGTACACGATAAACAAAATGAGAATACGAGTTGTAAGGTCAAATCCACTCTTCTTTTTATCCGCGTATATTATACGTGATCTCGTGTTTTGTCACGGTGTAAGTGCCATTTCATCATGGATGATCTAGTTCTTTCTCTTTTCATATAATGTTTGAACTGGGAAGAAAGAAAGCGGAATCGTGCTACGAACGATAGTTAACTCGAAGAACGAGACGAGAAAGTAAGCTGGTTGGTTGGTACAGGATGGTCGATCGTTGTTCATGCACCCACTCTTAAACTAACGCCAATTAGTAGCGTGGTACACCGCGGAGTACACTATAAATAGGCCGTTAGGTAGGTCTGGGTTGAATTGGGTAAGCGTTAAGTTGCGTATTAACGGGCCGCTAATGACGCAGCGTGTGCGCACAGAAGCTGGGTTACAGTGCCATGAGGCGGTGATGACAGGGATAAGAAGTGGCGGAGGGCGTCATGTTTCACACCAGCCGTCACGAGATTCGATTCTAATTCCGTGATTCTCCCTGGACGGTGTACGCGATATCAAAACGCGATTCAAAATACAACAGAGAAACCCATAAAATACGTTGTGTCGGTTGTCACGGGGCCAATTTAATTTCGCCGAGTACATATTACAACGGAAGTAATGGAGACTCCGCGGTCGCTTCAATTTTGGATCGTCGAGGTCGTCGAAATCCGCGATTAAAGATACATATAAAGCAGCTCGCGCATACCGTCGTGTCGTCTAGCTCGCGAACTAATATTCCACGGTGCGTACGTTTTTCCTTCATCTCTGCGCATGTCTATCGCTATTAATCCGGATGCAATGGTGGTATCGCGATTGGAAACGGGGAATTGCCTTGGAATTGCATTGCCGAATCACGACATCGAAACAACATACCATGAATGCTACATTCGAAATACGACTTCTTTCCGGCGTTGAATTTTTGATCGATTGAGACGATTCTTTAATTCGGTTACGTTGCTAAATTGTTTGAAAGAATGTCAGAAAAAGAGAGAGCGATAACCCTAAAGGTTGAACGAACGAGGAAGATGCGATCGCGTTTCTTTTGGTACGACGGGTTGGTGAATGAAAAGGGCTAAATGGTACGCTGTTGGACTGGGAAGGGTACAACACGAGGCCATCGTGAGACGGGCGATCTGAGGCGGACGAGGACAGAAGAACAGGAAGAAGAGGGAGTCGATCGGTCAGCTGACTGATGGCTGGTTGTCCTTGTCCCTCTTTGGCTCTTCCTCGTTCGTTTGAAAGCTGCTAAAGGGGGCCTTAATTACGCAACTAGGTCGAAAGGGGCGTCTAATTTATTTCCAGCGACATAGGTGACTGCTTGCGGGCCTCTCCGCGACAGCTAGCTTGTTAGCGCAGCGTATTTGTTAACATAAAGGGAGGTCAATGACTCTTGTGACATCGTTTCAGTTTACGTTTTCAACGTCACGTTTTGTTAGTCCATGTTTCCTCTTTTCTTCTTTCCGCTACGCGAAATGTCGTGATGAAAGAGCCAATTTGAAAGGGAGATATGTATGTATGCATAGCTGTGGTGATAGATGTAATTCGTATAACGTTATTCCATAGCGTGACTTGTGAAATGTATCGATTTGGGAGTGGTTTGGATGAAGAGATAAAACTCTTGTTTTGTCAGCTGGTACAGTGTCGTTTAATCTTAGCATGTCAGGATTACACATATGATCTATCGTCCGAAACAACGAGATTTAGTCGTAGCACTTTTGCCGCGAGCTGTTTTTCTAGAAACAAAGAATACGTTCTTTCGTACGTGATATCAAAGGTTTCTTGTGTACCGTGTTTTAAATATATGGTCACGAGATAAGAAGGATCTTAAAGTTAAACATTTAGCTAACGCCTTTTTTTTAAGTCATTCGCTTATCTACTTGTACATAATTAATAGTATTACTTTCTGACAAAAATTACGATACTAGTGTTTCATAAGTTTAACTCGCTAATTGATTTCTTGTAACTTTTTCTCTTCATGCTCAAGTTGCTTTCTTTCTACACTAAACTTCATTTTACATCGAACACTTTGCATACCACAAATCAGTGGTTGCCAACTAACAGTATCGGCACGCGAGCGTATTCTTAATAATGCACGAATTATACACGAGGGAAAAAATAATACATATAATATATAAATGAAATGTGTATATATTATACTGCTATGTATCCAAGACTTTAAGTAGTGCCTTTAAAAATTCCATACGATATGTTTTGTACATGTATAAGTGTTTTGTTAAAATCGATCCCATTTCTACGATATATTCCAAACGATGTAAGATACGTTAGTTTGTTAAGTAGTCGAAACGTCAGACATTCCATCCGCACATACAAAGTAAATACGATAAGCATTTCTATTTTACATCATCTGGTTTCCACAATTTACGAACACTAACAAGGATATCTTTCATTTCCTTCGATGGTTGTAACGTTTCCTTTCTATGCTATTGAACAAATGTCAACGCTCGCTCTCTATCATTCAAAAGCATATCTTTAATCTTCTATCATGTAGCGAATATATCCGACATCGGTTAGGTTTGAGTTAATTGTTCCTGACGTAAGACAGTTTTGCTATTTAAATGGCCTGAATTATGACGCCATTAATTTTCATTTTATTGCATTTCCCGTAGTGGTGTTCAAATAGCAGTTAACTGTTCGTTGTCTCGTGCTATTATTCCGAACGTGTGCAGTATGTATTTCCACGCATAAAAAATTATTCTCGCTTAGCTCGCCAGTGAATTTCCAAAGTGAATCAATAATCAAAACGGTTTAGCTTCGATCGTGAATTTTTAAATATTAGTCGCTTTTTAATATTCAGATTATTTTGTCAGAATTATCTCGCTACTATTTTCGATAAAAGAAAGGACTTACAGTTTACATTATTTTCATCTCTAGTTTCTATATTCGTTTTTTATTGAGATAAGGAAACTAAGTTTCTTTCTTCGATTATCACGTGTTACTCTCAAAATCTACAGTAGCGATTCATAGCTTCCCTTATCTTCGTTTGAGAAACTGTACACTAATAATTCATCTTCTTTCCTTAGAATCATCGAATAATCGTTAAGGTACATATATCGCGCTTTTTTCTCATTCAAAATTAGAAATTTTCTAATCTCTGAAGCTTTCATAAAAAAATTCTGCGAAGGGAATCTATACAAACCATTCATATTTTCCATGGATTTTCAAATATTTTATATCCTCAGTAATGAAAATAACCAGCTCAGACAGTACATATGCAGTAGCAGTGGCAGTACGTACAGCCGATGAACGTTCTTATCCGGGATCATCTAATTCTGTTGGGCTGTAAGATTCGAACAAGACACGCGTTGTACTGATACGTAATGGATGTATAAGTAAGAATCTCGTAAGCCTAAGTGCTGGCTGACGGGATTATCGGTTGTCATGTGTATACTAGTAGCCTCGTGCTTCCCTTATTTTTCATCCCTTGTTGAAGATAAACCGACCCTGAGCATAGATAATAGATAAAATATTTTCTTAAACATACGCATATCGTGTTATATTTGGATATCAATATATTTGTAGTTCAACATTGTTACATCTAAAAGAGGCATTCACACATTTTCGAATCATAGAATATCTTAAGAATACGAGAATTGTTTCTGTTCGAGAACATAACTTGAAATTTTCACTTAAGGTAACTTCACTTCTTCTTGTATTCCGCTCGTTTTCTCCTTTCTTTTTATGATATTGCTTGCTGGTACAATTGCTGGTATTCCTACTATTATCTTCTTATTGCAAAAATCCTTTTCTCAGTATTCATATAGTGTTCTCTCTTCTTTTATTGTAGGAGACCTCCTAGTGCCTTTGTGCAGTTTTTCTTATACATAGTTCTAATTCAGAGTGAGAATAATTTCAGAACCTTAATGTACAGGGTGGGCAATGACTTTGATAAGTTGGAAAACTTCATTTACGAAAGTTGTACGAGGAGACCATTATATTTTAGTAATAATTCTTTTGTGGATAAAGGATTTCGGCAGATTTATGGGTCATTTCTATTTTTTTTAAATATCATATATTTCTCGTAAGAGATCATAAATTAAGACGCGAAGAAGAAAAATGGTAGAATTGCGATTTAAATGATCACAAACTCTGACACCCGATTACGATCATATCTGTGATTTAAAAATATAAGACTTCTGAGAATTTACGTACCAGTTAGATGCTTAACCGTATACTAAGGTATCTGGAACTCTACTCAAGCGAAGTTAATTGCAGAAGCATATGTTAATGTGTCAGTAACGAGGAAGGAAATATGGGATTAGTTTTCTCATTTATGAACAGTTCGAATATAACTGGTTACTCTAGTAACCAACGGTATTGATTATAGGATAGATTTCACTCGTAAAACCATCTCATGATTTCCTGGTTAGGGAGCACGAGTACTGTTCAGTTGATTTTCCACTCAGTCTCGTCTATCTAGGCCATGTCATGAGCTTGACCCATGTCATTATCGACAATGATTGCTTCTACTCGAGCGATAAATGCTCGTAGGTTGTTTCGATTTCAATGGAAAGTATATCGCATACCGTAGCTCACTTCATGTTTACTTTACCATGCTATTAATCGTAAGTCTCTTCATTCGCTTTTCTCATTTCTCAATTATGTAAATCTCAATGAAATTCATTCCTTAGATTAATTAGAGCGTTACCTCTTTAATTACTTGTAAGTCTTGAGAAACGTAATGCTTTTGTAACTCTGCAATGAAACGAAAGAAAAAAGAATGAAGAGAAGAGGAAGCAAGATGCGTTTCATCTGGAATGTTAATAGATTCAGCAGTGTGGCTTCCGATCAAGTCCGTGCTTTGAACGTGGCAGAACAATGTAGGTTAAGTTGGAGTAGATATTTATATGAATAAGATGGTTAGATATTTCAAAATTGCTACATTTGTATTACTACAAATCCGTCTGATAATTATATTTTTAAAAAAACCAACATATCAAAAAGAATTAGCCTCTGATTAATATTCTGTAACTTGTCTCGTTTAAACCTTATTAAATATTTTATACTCAATATATCGCACGAAGCGAAGCAAATGAATATTTGTTAATAAATAATTAAAAATCTTCAATTTATTACTAATATACTTGGATTGAGTGTAGTTACATATATTTCTTCTATAAAATCATTACTTGTTACATGATAGTTGTAAAATATAAAATCAGAAGATCCACTTCGATAGAATCATCTCCAAATATCGGCAATCGTATCCTTCGTGCCAAGAATCAAAGTCATTTATTTCGGCATTTTGTCATATTGATCCCATAAGTCGGCAATCTCCTCGGTCGATCATTTTATTTTCAATCCAATCCGACTCCACGATTTTCGCGAGGCTTTCCTTTTTGTTTGTCCTTGGAACTTCGCGTCAGCTGTGTCTCGTTACTTTTCGTCCTGTATTTACGTTACTGGGTTCGGTAGTAATGCTTGACTGAGAAATGAAGGCTACGAAGAAAGTCAGTTAAAAGATAAAAACTGGAAAATTGGTTAACTACGGACTGGGGCGGGGGAACGGGACGAGAATAACATCGATGCAAACATGTAAATATCTATTTTACGTGTTGCTCGCAATAATATTCGTTATCAGCCGTTTTTGAACCGTGCGGATTGCAATGAGGCAAGCCGTATATCGGATGTGATTTTATGAGCGCTGAAGTTAAAGAGGAAATGATTGCAGTCGCAAAGGTGTTCGAGGCGAAATTTCAAGAGAGTTCGCGCTAAAATAGACTTTCTCCTGGACGTGTCGGTGATCCTCCGCTTCGGGTTCCGCGCGCGCTTTGATCTGTTATTTTCGCGCCACTTGCTTTAGAAACATGTTCCGGGTTTTCCGTTTTGAAAAAGGAATAATAATCACTACTGAATAGCGATATTTGAATACTTCGTGTGTCGCCATACAAATAAACAATAAACGGATTAAACTCAGATAACGCAATTTCACACAGAATATTTTCCATTTTTGTAGTATCGTACATGAACAATTTCTGTGGGACTTTGTTATTTAAACAACAGCAAGGTCCATTAATTTTAATGCTAGCCACATTGTCGTCTCAGTTTCTTCACGATATTTCATAGAACGTTCCTTAAAACACCCACACCTGAAATTAGTCAGGATTCAGTGTTTTAGTATGGTATTCGTCGTTGCAAATTGGAGATAAAAGAAGAAGAACAATGGATTCGTATTAGAAAAGGAAAAGGTGTTAGAAGCACGCAAAACGATAGGTCGTGTGTATCGGAGCATTGAGTAGGAATATGGATATAGATGCGAATCGAGAGGATTTCCTGGGTCATATCGGACTGGTTTAGTTATGGTATCGAGTGGTACCAATCGTACACTTTTTCATCCTCGTCTAAACTCACCGTGAATCGTTCTTTCATTCTTTTCCTATTTCTCTTTCGATATCTGTTTTCCTCGTTTCCACTGTTTCTCCTGTTCGCGTTTTCTACGCTCGAATACATTCAATGTTTCCAATTAAGGGGTTAGTCCACTTTGCGTCGGCAGTGAGGTGTGACTCCGAGCTGCGGATGCGGCGTTCTCGCACGTTCTAAAACTGCATTCGACCGAGACGCTTATTATTGAAGTCAGCGCTTGCGTGCATTTTCTCGGCCACATTATTCAGATCGCGGGGAATTTTTGGTAGGTCTCTCGTTCGGAACTCCGGAATGCGATCTGGATCGAAAAATAGTCGTAAATAAAATAACACTTAATGAAGTGCAGTTTTACCATTACATTTTTTTAGTACAATATAAAATTTAGTTGCCAAAATCGGTGAAACGACTTGTTCTATTCTTAACTAGACTGCATGCGTTTATACAAATTCATATTTTATATAGATATTTATTATTTTTATAGAGTTCTTATAAAATAAAAATATATTAAAATATATTATAATAAAAGTATTAAAGCAGTAGTACAAGATATTTTTCTACGCCCTATAAATGACAATGACTAATTGCGTGGTTTATAAATACTTATATGATTTTTATATTTTCATGAACGGATTATCGTTTCATATTCACGGTTCCAGTAATTATGTCCGTGATTAATCTAGATGGAAGAAAACAAACAGGATGAGTTTCGTGTATCAAGTATCGGTGATTCGTCGACTCTCTATCTTTAATTAATTCACGATTAATCCTTCGGTGATTCATCGTGGCGAATTGGATTCGCAGCAGCTCGTTAATTTCAACAAATACGCTGCTCAAATCGCCGTTCGAGTTGAATCGAATTTTTCGGGCCACGTAATTTAAAAAAACTCGTTAATAAGTGAACATTGCAAAATGAACAATAATGCACGACTGCTTCTATTATTAAAGTCCGCCATGATACCGGTTGCATTGTTGCGTTTAACGGAGCAGGTTAAAACGAATCGATACCATTAAAATTAGTTGTAATCGCTGGTTGGCTCACGTATACAGACGATGATATTATAAATAACACGGAGAACGGTCGAGCGTTCGTTCGTGAAACAATTCGCCTCCACTTTCCCTCGTTCTCTTTTCCCATGTTTTTCGCCACCTCCATTCTCTCATATCTCTTTCACTTTCGCGTCTCTTTTTACCGTAACCGAATCTATCCTCGCATTCAGTCGACATAAAAGCTATCACCTTGCGCTTTCTTACCCCGAGCTTCGACTATCTGACTTTTTTATCGGGTTGCTATGGTGATCTCCGGTCCCGTTTTTCTTCGTTGCCCTCTATCGATACCTTTCGATACCTCCCGGGCCTTCGTAATTTATAGATTTCGCGAATTCACTCGTAGAATTTGTAACTGAACCGTAGCATTTCGCATGTGTAAGTATAGGACATACCAAGATATAGCGAGATGGTAAATTAAACTACCGAGTGACGCCACTGACTGATGTCTTAGGCCTGTAAGCATATTTAGGTCGTACGTCGCATTTTGTCTTAGGGTTTGGTGTAAAGAAAGAGAATGAAGACCTATGACAAATTTTATTGAAAGACTATGAGAATTTTTAAATACAGTTAATCAGCAATTTTAGAAACTTACAGTTTATTAATTTATCGATACATATTGCATGTAATATATCGATTTTGTATATTATATCCTCACCTATATTCTTATCCATCTCTTTGCTTAAGCAACTAAAATACGATTACTTTGACTTCTGATCGATTTCACACTATTTTAGCATATATTATGAGGCGAGTATACTGTACGCGTATTTAGTGTTAAACCGATAGCATAAAGCTTCGCTCGAAAAAGATTGGAGGCTTCTGCACGCAATCCGCCGAGAGGTCGCAGCGCTGTCGTTGAATGGCAAGGAACGAGAGAAGCCGGTGTGTCGTCAACACTGATTCTAATTTAGATAGTCATGGTTAACCACGTACTGACAATAGGTCGTTTCGGATGATCCCGATAAGGTTACGAGCTCCGCTCCGTTCCGGAGACGAATACGTACTGGTCCCCGTGAAGATGTTCGGTTTCCGCCATTCTGTGGTGTATCGCAGTTTATATTTTTTATCTCGTTCTCTTTTTTCTTCTTCCTGTAAAGTTTGATTGCACTTCATTTTGGAAATATTTAAAGAAACAATAGTACGTGTGTGGAACCATCTTCTTACATATTTTTTACAAATTAGTAATTCTTTCTATTTCTTTTGTTTAACTGGAATTAATTTTAATAGAAAGTTAACAGCGAAATCCACACATTTCCAAGCATTGCTTTATATAGTCACAGAGCCTTAAGAATTTATTGGAAAATCCTCACGAATTCTAAAAACTACGAACTTTGTTATTCACCCTCTCCTATATTTGTCCCATTTTTTGAATATGAGAATCTCTGTTCCCAAATACTCGCTTCAATATCACCAGTGTGCGAGGAAATTGTCATCGCTCTGACCCTGTAACTTCGAGAGATTTTCCTCGCTTGTTTTTCTATTCGTCGAATACTTTCGTCTATCTTTTTCGCTTGATTTCGGTTCCTTCGGTTTCCTTCCTATTATCGTGGCCTGCACGACCATGAAATAAATCAGTCATGCACGAAGTGAAACGTCTAGTTTACCGGAGCTTCTCCGGTATCGTACGAAACCATGACGGCGCGTATTAATCGCCCAACGAGTGGGTCACATTTCCGTGACGATGCTATTGGTTAGGTCAGCCTCTATCTAGAGGCTATAACGATGCAACCACGCACATGTGGTCGTACACTAGACAGAGGATAAACCGCCCCGTGTGTGTCCGTATATCGAACCAGTTACTTGAACAACGGTTACTTCTTAATGGACTCGTGGTGCTCGTTTAATATCTGGCCTGGTCTGCATCTGTATCTCGGACTATGCTCGTCCAGAGCACACATACCCGGCGTTATTGGCACGTGACTATAAACGGTCGTGACTTTGCGAGGAATACGAACCGCGTCTTTAGATCGAACCTCTTTTGCATCGCGTTGGATAATGGTCGACGGTGCAGCTCGCGTGAGAAAATGTCTGAAGGCGAGCTATATTTCGGATACTTTCGTTTATTGGTGCTATTGCAAGTTGGGTTAGAATTTTCATATCAGCAAATCAATCAGGAGGGTATTATTAGGGATGAAAGCGGACAGTTTAGAAGGATAGTCTGTAGAATGCCTTATGATTTGTATAGACATGAGAAGAACTTCCTAGAGATAGCATAGGGACGAGGGGAATAGTCTCTTCGCTCATTAGCACGCGACGTGATATCAGCTTATTTGTAGATATAAAACTTTTCAATACGCGTGACCATTTTTATGGTTGTACAGTTGGATCTACTAGAAATAGCCAATTGGACCTTCATTTCTTCCAGCAAACTTCCTTTTTAATCTTCCACATGGACGTTTTCGGAAGCTTTATAAATGGAAGTTTCTTTCGTGACGGTTGATGCTTGAAGCAAAGTTGAAATTTGTTACTCTTCCGTTAGTTTTACACTAGAGTATTATAAGATTATCACTATGAATTTGGGGGCTACGTACAGAAATAACTGTATTGATGTTACTCTATTTATAACATCTATCTGAAAATAGAATCAGAGCAAAACAGACATCAACGTGGAAATATTGCAAGATTCAGTCAATGTCCGTTACACCTGGTTTTGTATAAAATCGAAGGAGCAAAGTGGCGCGTGGTCGCGTCTGCTCGCGAATCAGACGATGACGACGCGACGTGTTACGTGCACTAGTTTGGCTTCGGCGATCAAGTGAAAGGAACATTTTGTGTCGGATCGAATGAGCAAATATTGAAATTGTGTTTAACGCGCGGCATAGTAAAACCGGGATTCTTTCGACAGAGTCGCTCGAGCAGTACAGTGCGCTCGTACTCGCCGCCTCGACGACGAATCGATTCCGCAGTGTGACGAAATAATTGGCTAGGATAAATCGTGGCAGATACCGAAGATGGTAATCTCGATAGGAGCGTGCACCGGCAAACCGGTAAAGAGAAATAACGTCTTACTTTGATACATAGAGTCTTTAAAACTTACCTGGAAGGCATTAATTCTGATTACCACGAATCATCGTATTGCTAATAAATCAATACGCGAGTACTGGTACTTTCTCTTCGTGAAGGCACTGTATCTTGAAATATCTTTGCCGACGCTATTGTGAATGATCGAAACTCTTCTGACGTTCCTCGTTTTCTTGCATCACGCTATATCTGACTCGAGCATCACGAACAGTTACTCAGAGTAACGCCAGAGTAAAAAATCGTTGGAGTTACAAATCGAATTGTTCCCATATACGCAAAGAGGCATGAGAAGTAACGTGAAAGCACTTGTTCGAAAACCACTCTGAAGGCATAGGAAGAGAATAAGAAAGGAAAGAGGATTTGCGCTATGCCAGGGAATCGTTGGATATCTCAGTTGTATTATCTTGTTCTCGAAGGAAAAATCACCTTCGTTTCTGTGGCGAGAGAATCACTTATCTACCGTTAAGGGAGATTCGTTTTGCATCGACAAGACCCCAGCCAGACGTGGAAGGAAATACCTATCAATCGTTATCGCCGTTCTATGGAAGGCGAACGCGGTTCGTTATCACGCTGCAAGATTCAACGAAGCCTGTTCGTCTTGAGTCGGTATCCTTTCCCGTAAACCCACGATTCCGCACGCTTTCTCATGAACTTTCAAGCTGGATTCGATAAACCGCAATATATCATGGCAGGATGGAATGACTCAAGCGTCAGACATAGATGAAGGAAGCTCGATGTCGCACAAAAGTCGCTCTTATAGAAAATTTAACAAGGCTGTAACTTGTTATAGCTCCTGTTAGAATTTTTCGACGATTCGTCGATGTGGCGAACGTCTTGCGGGATTTGATGTTTCTAATCTCAAGGAACGCTTTCAGCTCGCTCTCGCGTATGCGTGATAACGCGGTATTCCATTATTGGCCAGATATGCTCGAAGTGTAACGCGACGCGAAGAGTACGTTTCCGTTGTGCGTTTAATACGAGCATAACTTTTTCATCCTTTCAGATCTTGGCATTGCGTTAAGCACCGAGAAAAACACGAAATTTTACATTGAAAGCGATACCGCAAGTTTTACAACCGTTATTAAAGGCCGTGTTGCAATCTTATTTGAAACTGGCAAAGGGTAAGAGGATCGTCTTTGTTGCTTTGCTTTCGTGAATCACGGCTAATCACCGAGGATCGAGGAAATATAAAGTTTCACGCTTGAAAGCAGGTCGAGATAATGAAAATTTCAACGCGGGATCGCAGCCTAGAAAGGAAATCGCTACAAAGCAAAGCGTCTTGCCGATGACTGTACCGGAAGAAGTTTCGTGGCAAAAAGATTTACAGGGTCTTGGCTGGCTGCGGCCACGAGGGACCGGAGGGTGTTTAGTTGCCAGAGAGACAAAGG
Source organism: Bombus affinis (assembly GCF_024516045.1). NCBI lineage: Eukaryota > Metazoa > Arthropoda > Insecta > Hymenoptera > Apidae > Bombus > Bombus affinis. The sequence goes on along the minus strand of NC_066350.1, from coordinate 3,419,877 downwards.
GAAATAAGACGAAGAGCCCGAGAAGGAGGGTCAAAAAGAAGGTAAAAAAAAAGAGAGACAATAAGAAGATGAGAAGCTGTGTAGCTAGAAAGCGGTCTAGGAGGTGAGAGAGGGGCGCGGTATGGTGGACAGAGAAAAGAGAAAAGCGCGAGTCAAAGGGCGGAGGAGAAGAGACGAGAGACCGATAAAAAGGAAGGGAGAGAGAGAGAGAGAGAGAGAGAGAGAGGGAGATAGAGATAGATAGATAGAGAGAAAGATTTGTTTTAAGAGTGCTACTTCCACCGCATTTTGTATCGGTATATTCGGTTTTGTGAACACCGCCAACGTTTTCGTATCTAACCACCGAGTCTATAAGACCGATAATGCAGCCTAGTTTACTTCACCGTGCACGCGCTGGGTGGAATCTTCGCTGTGTTTGATGATGTGCAATATTCATGATAAAAGTTTATGGCGCTTGGTGTATACCGGAACCTAGCTAACGGCATTTCGCACTATTCCACGATCTTACGCTAATTTTTCGTTACTTATTTCGCGCGCGTCTACATTTCTATATATAAACATTATATATACGCATTTTACATATCGATCCTTTTTTCATTACAATATCTATATAGATCTTCTCTTTGTGCATTATATATTGTACACTGTACTAAATTTTATAGTAATAACGTAGGTATTTCGAATCTGTTTCAACTAATTTGTCTCGCAATACCAAAATTAAAAACTATCAATGAACGTACGCCCACAATGAAACAGAGATTTCCGATAATTAATGTACGAAGTAGTACCAGGTGCGGAACAAAGGGATTGGCATTTAGGGGAACGAGTTATTTTTTCTCCGATATCCTGGTTTACGACAGCCGGAAGAAGAATTCAAGTTGGCGTTAAAACCGCAGCGGCTGGCGGTCACGGAGGATTTGGCCGCCACTTGTTGAGTAATCTACTTAGCTCGCTAGATGAGAGAAACGAAGAGGAAGACAGAGGTGAACGTGGACGATGGAAACGTTGTGTCGAACGGAAAAAGAAAGAGAAAGACGGGAGAAGGAACTGGAACACCGATAGGAAACTGTTAGATGAGAAGCCATCTCTTATGTACGCGTTACATGGATGCATTATGTATTATACAGATAGAGAGACATTTTTCAGGAACATTTCCCTTCTATCGGGTTTGCGCGGTTCTTTTCCATTTTGTCAGCCGATTCTTCGTGATGCTCGACTCTTCCGCGAGCGCATTCTCGGCCGTCCACATAAATTCTGGCCTGCGGTTCATAAAAGCATCCAAAAATATCTGCCGCCTACGTAGTCACCCGCAAAATTTTGCTAAACCGACGTAACGGTTGCGGCGAGCACGAGATTGTGCTACGGACTGCAGGAATATTTTGCCTTGAATTACACGTAAACGTTCCACAAAGAACATTTTCGATTCAGGAAATTATAAATCTCTTCCTATAAAATGGATTTATCGATTAGTTTCCGGTTTTGCTCTAGAGGGACGATCCAGTTGATCGCTTTGACTCGGTTGATCTTTGAAAGGCGGAAATATGCTCGTTCCGAGGCAGAAAGTGGGATATACTGGACTATGATGTCTTTTCCTTGTCTCGTTTTTTTTTGACCTCGTAAATAGAAAGTATTCTCTGCATATGGTACATTGCTATAAATTAGGTGTACTCTCCAATAGGTACAAATAATTGTATTATTTGCGTTGGTGTATCAATTAGATGATATTAGTATGAGCAAGTATATTCCTTTTAATAATAAGAAAGCTTATAATTATGTTCGTACAATTATATCGTTCCAATATCGTCTATTTAAAAGCAGTTCTTTCAACTGTCTATTTTTCATCTAACCATTATGGGAATATTTCCTCAGTTGTGATGCAAAGTGTCCCTAGACGTCTAGATTCGTCACTAACGAACAAAATGGACAACAGGCTAGTTGCGAGGCGTGTTTCGCTTTGACAAGCGTCAAAGACGAGTTCGATCGTTGACTGAAACGTTACGAGGAAACACGTTTCCTGTGAATCGAATGTAAAAATCATGTCGAAACGCATACCAACGAGCACGGACGCATTAACCGTGAACAGCTTTGTCGTGCAACGATATCCGACCGAGCGATCTCGTTTCATCGATTTTTTGACTCGTCGTCGATCGAGTTTCGAACGACTTTCTCACGCGACGACACGTTTCTCCATACAAGAACAGAAGGAGAAATCGCGATTGTGATCGTATTTATAGAGTTGTTTTGCGACTAGAGATTTGTCGATGTTCGCAACCTTGAATATATTAATCGAGTCTGCTCGGAATACGATGATTTTTGTCGTAAAGTTGTGTCATGTATAGTATCCATAACATTCGATAATGCAGTGAAACATATTTACCGCTAAAAATAAAGAGTGCCGAGTTATTTTTGAATAGAGATATCTTCTATTGACGTATCATAGTTACGTATCATAGTTATTCGGCACATGCTAGCTGGAAATTAAACGAACAAAAGTCAAAATAGTGGGGAAACTACAAAAGCAAGAGAAAAGGAATTTTTAAATTTGGGATTTTTACGTGTGAAATTTGATTTTCCAATTTTACCATAATTATTGTAAAATAACTCTTTAAGTAGAATATTATAAAATGAATAATTCAATTGGCTGTTACTTAGAAATATGTGTATTCAATTCAATTAGAATAGAGAATTGGAAACACGTTTTTCTCATTTAGTTTACATTAAATTTGCATGTATGGTTAATATAAATATTTGCGTGTTGCAATTTTTATAGGAGGTAAACCAAATAAGCTCGCACGTGAACTGAAAATTGATTCGGTTTGCGAAAACACTTGTGACGAGAACAATCTCGTTTTATTCACAAAGATTCGATTAATTATCACATTCTTTTTTTACGGACATACACGATATACGCGTCAATTTCTATCAATTTAATAATAATATATATATATGGCGTACCTATTCATACACTTTGTTAATTTATATATATATATAATGTTCAATTTTCGGATAATTCAGGGATCGATTCTTAAGTCTGAAAACCGAGTATAGATTTTCCACTAGTCATAAACTACCACTCTTCCTCTGTCAATCTTCAATACTCTAAATAATAAATTCTCTCTTATGATCTTGCCTATTTCTAATGCTCGAAATCCTTCTTCTTCTCTAACTGTCCGTCTGTGAAATGACCGTTTGGCAAATCGGTTGTCCGTAACAACAAATAAGGTCACACTGTCCGTTAAACAGAGAAACTCCCTTTGTTTATCCGCGTTTGAACTCTTAGGGAGTTTACATATATATCTCGCGAGACTGCCGGTTCAAAAATTTGTTTTACCTCGCCGAGTTTCTCATAAAATATTCCACCTATTTACTTTTCAAAAATCATCGTTCAGTTTTCTTATTATACACGCGTCTAGATTACACTGCTAACCCTATAAAATCGAGGGTGCATAATTTATAGACGCGGTGCGTTGGAAGCACGTTGTGCTTCTGTCGTCTGTGTATTATATCTTTCTGAAAAATTTATAATCCGGTAATGGCGGTGATCGGCTGGCGAATATTCCGATATTTACGGTAAATTATCTTCGGTGCACACGGTTTGGTCGTGCGTCCCATCTTTCTGGTTGCACACGGTGCACACACCCTGCGCACCCTCTGCACATCCCCTAGCGTGGCTGTCGTCGCCAAACCGATGTCACGTGTTCGTTTGATCGCCCACGCAATGACGAATCTCTCAACGCACAGTTTTGGAGAACGCCGCAATACCGTATTCCATGAGTGTACGCGCGTATTTACGAGAGAGAGAGAGAGAGAGAGAGAGAGAGAGAGAGAGAGAGAGAGAGAGAGAGAGGTAGGAATATGCGAATAGAAGTGCAACTGGGAGCCACACGTACACGTTCGCCATTGCCTAAGCGTTCTGTGGTCGTCATATGCATTATTTTGCGATGGTTTATGCGACCGCGATACGTGTCTGCACGCGTGTTTATTCTTTCTCTCTGTTCCACTCGATGACCCATCTGCTTCACAATTCTCTCTTTCCCTGTTGCACTCGTTGGATGCAGCGTGTGTACGTTTGACGGGTGGCAGAGGAACGCATCGAAGAGGAAGAGAGACAAAGTGAGAGATGGTAAGCGGGGGCTAGAAGGGAGAGAAAAGAGGATGCAGCGGGAACGTCGGCTCGCAAAGGGGCAGAGAGACGCGGGCCGTGTTAAGCGCATGTGTAAGCGACGTGTTAATGACATTACGTAATACTCAGCAAGCCAATCAATATGGCAGACATTGTATGTGCATTCGGTGCACCATCATGTCCCCTCTCGCGTTATTGCATCAAACTGATTCGGCTCTCTTGCGAAAAGTTCCTGAACGTGCGAGAAAGTAGTGGCCGATCCTTATCAGTCGTCGTTCGTACACCGACGGAGCTCCTTTCTCGCGATTAGGCGTATTTCAAAGGAGAAACCGCGATAGCTGTGGTACGCTTTGCCACGTGGTACTATTATTCGACGGTGATGATAATTCTCCAACGATTGCCATCGCGGAGCCGCCGAGATAATGTGATTTGCGCGCCAGCCGTGTCGCAACAAACTGGTGGATTATCGCGCGAATCCGCTCGATTTGTTATACACCGAATTGTCAATAATTGCTTAACGTACGTTGATTCTGCAGATTCTTGTAATTCGAATGAATTTTCTCTCTAATAATGGAATTTCGTATGTAGTTTACGTATACGCGTGTTCGTGCTCTACGATGTTAAATAACGTAATATCAACTGTATTTTACTTATGACAAAAATACATTCCAATTTGATTTATCGAATTATACTTAGATATTACGCATACAGCTATACGTATGAACATCGAAGCCACCGCGATAGAATATTATTTTTATAGTGACACGAGATTTCTTATTTGGCTTCCGATACGTTCCCCTTTACGATCCATTCTTCACGAGTGAATAATCCCAGATATCGTAACGAGATTACGCGAGCGTTTCGAAACTACGTGATAACGCAAATTGAAACATTCCTTAGCATCGCATTTACGATATCATCGGCCAGAAAGAAGTAAACTCAACAACATCTATGGAACTCTGAGACACACGCCAAGTTTCTCGGATCAACGAAAGAAGAATTTCTTTCTCCCTATCATAAATGCCATTATCTCGCGACTATTTTATCCTGCTGTATATGTACCGACACAGCTCATGGTATTTTGATCGTTTATTACAGTAACGACTATCTGGACGAATGTATTACTTTGCAATTAGTGGTTGATCGCGAAGGAGACGAGATTGGAGAGCGGAACGCGCGAATCTGTCGTGGCTGTTTCGCGACATCCGCTAAGGAAACGTAGAAATAATTGCAAACGAGGCATGTCCGGCGCTCGGGAGAGTGACATCCGTGGCAGGAAGCGGCGGCATGCACCGGTGGACGAGCACAGTCGAGGAACGGGTGTGTTTACATCGGTGCGTGATCGATCGTCGCGTGTTTGCCGCTCGCTGTCCGGTGCAGTTGCATCGTTTCTCCGATGGCACTGCGTGCGATCGTGAGCTCGGTCACGTGTTACGGCTTACGCACATGCCTGTCACGCTGCATCGTGACTGTAAGAGAGAATCGCAGCCGATCGAGGATCGTTAGGATGCAGAAGGTACATCCGCGTGACCACGATCAGCTGATATCCGCGGCTCTTTTGATATTGTTTAGTCTATGTAAGGACATGCATGATGATGACTGGATAAAGGAACGTTGACAACGACGGGAAAACGTGGAGCGATACGTTGTTTGTTTGAGTGGTTCAATTTATGATTTAGTAAGTTGTTCTCGGTTTGAATTTAGAGTGGGAAAATTGTGGTTTCTATTTTCTAGTAGACCAAAGACTTTTGTTGGTTGCTTTAGTTATATAATAGTACGAAGCTCGATAAAAATTAGAAAGAGTTATCGTTAGATGTTATTTACTTAAAAATCAATGTGCGCTGCTTCATCTCCGGATAGAAAAGCTCGTAAAATACCAAGTTTATTGGAACTCGCGCATGAATATTCCGTAATACCAACACCTATAAAGATAAAAGTTGAAAGAAGAGTATAAATCACTCTACTCAGGATTTCAACACGTGTAGCATAAAAATGTGTCCAGTTGCGATCCCCTATTATAACACTTACAATGAGTCACGTTTTAATTACGTATTCACAACACTAGCTAATAGATTACTAAAGGTCGTATTTGTCAATGAATTGCAAAATTCCCACGTAATTACTAAGTGAACAATCATGGATACATGATTAAACTTGGAATAGGACACGAATATCTGTAGTATACACGTATATCTATATCATTGATTACGCTATTCATGATTATTGATGAAACATACGGGATAAAAAGATAACAAAAAGTGTCGTTGAAATGCTAGAAGATTGTTCGTTTCTAACAAGAGCAAAACAATTTGTTGAGGATAGAAAGAGAGGGAGAGTTATGGAATGCGACGTAACTCGTTCGCGTCACGACGCGTGTCCATCGTCCCCTTCTGGTAGGTTTCACCGATCATTCTCTATTCGAGTTTTCTCTCCTTCTCCAACGCGGCGTCATTACGCTGTACAATGACGGCGGAAGGAGGAAAGGAGACGAGGCATTGCAGGTAGTCGCGTTTACGTTGTTCAAGAACATCGTTCCGCCGGCGAGAGAACAGGTATGTCATAGGGAATCTGGCTCGCGTGTGTGCGTGATCGATCGTCGCGTGTCGCCTACCAGCGACGTTGCATCGTGCTGCGTGCGCAGTCACGTGTCGCGTCGTGGAAAGAAAATGACTGCATCATGAAAAAGTTTCAAGGATCTCGTGCGTCTGCGGCCGCGTCGCGGTTCGCGTCCGACTTGTTCTCTTTAGAAAGAAACGTATGCACGATGGGAACGGGGCAATTGAAACACGGTCGCATTGTCGTTCATCTTGTCCTATTCTTGGATGTTTCTTTGCTTCTTGCATTTCATTCTATTTTTAAATAATTCTTATCTTTTAAACAAGTCTTCTTAAATTACATTTAAGACTACAGCATAACGTATCTATACACACACTACGTTTCCATTTATCATAATTCGATAATTAGTAGCAACAGTTGAAAGTGACTTAAAAATATTTAGCGCAAAAAGCAGTTTATCACTGTAAAAGGATAGCTTTAGAATATTTCATCCACAATATGACAAATCGTTTGTATGCAGAGGGATTTCCCGCGTTTTATAGGTTGTAAATATTTATAGTAAAAATGCAGCGTCACGTTTGGCTCCGCTAAAATTAAATCAAACTAATACACCTTTATTAATCTACAATTTCTTTTGCAACAGATTTCTATTTGAGAATATTCTGGAGAAATTAACGGGCTGAAGTTATGGATTTATGAGAAAGTTTCGATTCGATACATTATTTCATTTAGAACGAGAAAGTTACAACGTGGAAGTGATCGATAACATCGCGTCATTGTCACGTGCAACTTGGTGTACGTGTATTGGAACGTTGCACGGCTTTAAAGTTTAAAGTGTAAAATTACAGCTGATACGCGCACGTAGCAGGAGTTAGTTTAGCGCTGACGAAAAAACAACACGTGGATAAACGAACGAAAAAAAGCGAAAATGACGAGAGGTGCAAATTACGCGAATTCAACCCCATAACTGATCTTCTCCTATTACGTAGTCGCGCGTCGTCTCGAGATTGCATTTGCATCCGCGCCCTCTTAACGAGATTCCATCTGCATATGCATCCGGAGACAAACTGCGTTAAACTGCGTCCTGTCGCGTTACCAGATTGGAATTGCACGATTAAATTCCCCGTACTTTTTTCTTTCTTTGACACACGTTCCTTTCAACGCGTGTAAATAGCCGTTTATTGCCTGACCACGCAGCAAGATATATCTCGGGAAATCCACTTTTATTTGGGAACCATGCTTGTATACCGGGTGTCCAAGTTGGAGGTCATATCCTGGTAACCGAATACCATTTTCGTTTCGTATCGTCTTTTCTTGGTCGGGAAGGAGGGACGAAATACACTACCGATGGAACGTAACGTAATAGTTGCGCAAATATTCCTCGTCTAACCCGTGTTGTCAACGTTACACCGTTGAAGGGGTCACCAACCATCGCCTTACGTACCATACAGGGATATTGCTGCCCTTAGGGAGGTTTCCTCAAACACCCGTCTGTCTGCTCTAGCCGCTTCCACGCGGGGCTGCTAAATCCCATGACTTCGGAATCGATATATCGGCGTGGCTGGAGTAGGTGAAACGACGCAAGATTATGCCTCGTCAATGTCGATAGCTTCTTGTTATTAGTTCACGTAAGCAAGAATTTTTGAATTTCTTTTCATCCTGTTTCTATCTTTTCTTCGTATCTCGATGTGCGTGAGTGCGTATCTCGATTTAAAGTAGTGTGGTTAACCTGATCTAATCTCCAAACAAAATCGCAAGAAAACATTGTCTCTGATCTACGCGGTTAATATTATTCGAAACAACAATATTCCAGTCAAAAATCCCAGCAAGATTTAATTTTCGTATTCTGCTAAAAGTACCTGAATCTTTAAAGAGAATTCCCCATTCTCACGATATTTCTCACATCGGAACAACGACTCCAATTACTCCACCCTCATTATCCCTGAGGATAAGCATCGAACCGGCAGTATCGTTCTACCAGGTCGATGGGAAACACTTTCACCTCGACACGTAGGGGAAAAGAGCGAGAGGAATCCCGGAACGCAATAAAATACCAAATGGATCCCCTCGCGAGGCCTGCTAAGAAGCCATGTTACGCATTCCTCCGGCAAACGCTTTAGCAGCGTTGCTTCTCTCGTCGAACGTTATCGGCATTAAAATACGTAGATTACGTAGGAAAGGGCGGGTTAGGTGCGTGTCTTAGGTAGGCGAGCGATTCCATACCCGCGGGTCGTGTACTGAATTGTATTCGGTAACCTTATTGGGGGGCTTATTCCCGTAAGACGTAGGAGAGGAAGTCGTACGAATGCTGGGCTAGTGGTAGCAGCAGCAGTAGCAGCGGCAGCGACAACGAGGACGTAAATCAGACGAAACTGCGGCGCAGAATTAAGGGACTCTCTCTCTCTCTCTCTCTCTCTCTCTCTCTCTCTCTCTTTCTCTGGCGTCTTGTGTTCTTAATGAATGTAGCGCTGCCTCTAATTAGACGTTCTTAATGCGGACCGTCTCTTCTTCTCGCGGCGTAGCGTCTCACCGCTACCATCGGCGAGAAAGTGTCGTCGTCTTAACCGCTGTTCATAAATGATTCGGTTTGAGAATCGAATTTAACCTTTGCGGTCTGGAGATAAATCGGCGTGAAATATTGCGGACGGAAACGGTGTCGTGGTGTACAAAGGACGATATTTTAGTACGCCGCTCCGGTACCGGTAATTGTCTTATAATAAAGCGCGGGACGCGCTTAAACGAGGTGTCCAATTGTAGAGTGAATGACGCTCTAGCGTCGAGGACGCGTCGCGGAAATAGAGGCTTGCGAATGCCTTCTTTCTTCGGGTCACCGTACCGTTTAGAATTGGTCCTGTGAAAATGAAGTATCTGTAACAATATTGTTCTATAGGAGAATAAGCTGTAGGAGAAATTATTTTCTCAGAGAACCGGTATTAAATTATTGTTGTTTTGTTTGTTTTAAATGGTAAACGAAAACTATCGTCAAATCGTGACTGTAAAATGTATTCGTTTTTTGCGAATATATGCGGCTTATTTATCGAAAGTAGTTTACAAGTTTTTCCATGGTCGTATTATAAAAAGTCAGGTTTTATTAAACATATTTCTCGAAACAAACTATAAAGATCTATACCTAGAAAAAAAAAAAAAATACACATGACTATGCCACATCGGTAAAATCACTGTACTCTGACGTCTAATTTTAGCAACACCCTATGTATTTATGATTAATGCTCGCGGAAAGAGAGTCGAAATAAGCTTGCAACACGTCCGCCGACCATTTCGCGTTCCGACGGGAGACGGGTAACTATTGCGCAACACGTTTCGAGAATAGTTTGTGGTTACTTCGGGAAAAGTCGTCCGCGACGCGTTTGTTCGTCAATACTGGCTGAGCGATCATGCTTTAGAATTTAGATGTTCGCTTAACTTCACACGAAGGAACGTCTGTTCATTATGTTCAACGAGAAACAAACAGTCAGAAGAATATGGCACTGCTTTACGGGCAGAAGTCTGCTCCTTCGCTGTTCCATCTAATTTAACATGTAGAATAATAATATAAAAGTTGCAATAGTACCGAACGTAACAGGTTGGACTAACGAACGACTGCTGTTTAACAGCCGGGTTGAATGCGCGAACGAAGTCGCCAACTCGTCTTTGATAGCAGGGCAGGAAGTGAACAGGCACGTCGAGCAGCGAATGGCACATGAACTAGACAGCGCAATTCCTGTTTTCGAGGGTCGCTGTATTCGGAACGATGTTTCTCGTTTGGGTGACTCGACCCTCGACCAAATCCACCTCTCTTTTCCCTTCGTTCTCGATGCACATCCATTCCCTCGCCAGTAATGCCTCCGCTACCTTGGAAGACCGATTACGGATAATTATCCGCAACCTATTACGCGCTAAAACCTTGTCATTGCGATTATCGTTAGAGCGTAAAGCTTGCTGGGTTGCACGGTCGTTCCGCCAGTCGAAAGCACCGCGTCTCATCTGCTCTTAGTTTCTTCATGTTCGGAGACTTTCACCCTCTGCCGGTTCCGAAGTCTGCGGCTTAAAACCACCGTCGAAAGTGTCGCACACGAACAAATCGAGTGGATCTCGCCGACGAGATTTAACGTTCGTGGCCGATCAGTCAACGAAAGAGGTTTTTGCTCCCCGTTTGAACGACGTTGTTCTCTCCTCTCTATTTCCGCAAGCTAGAAGGGATCCGAGGGAAATGATATTTGGCCGTGTCTTAGGAGAACAGTCGAGGTTTGCTTTGGGTGGCTTCTTCCTTCGAAGATAACTTTGTATACGCGAAGTTTTGCGGAAAGGAGTTTGATAGATTGCGCTTTGCGATGCGATGCAGCCAACCTTCCGAGACAGCGTTGGTTAGGTAACGCTTTTTTCTTTTTTTTTTCGTGTAACTGGGAACTTGGTTGTCGATCGGAATCGCGGATGAGAATTTGAAGAGGAGGAGAACACTCCTCGGAGTGATTATAGAATATCGAAAGCAATTTTCTTCGTGGAAAAATTTTTATTCTTTCGTAATTCCCCGAACGATTCTAGCCAAATGATAGTTTCCAAACCATCTTCGTGTTTCTCCTCTTCTTCCGCTTACTCGACGATGAAGCGACGTGGAACAATTCTCAAACGAAGACAAACAACCCTGGTACTTGCGTGAAACCGTGATTCGAATTTGCTTTCCCATCGGCAGGCCCAAATCCATAGAAGTTGGCGAACCCTCGGCTCGTAAGTAGACGTTAACGTCGGGGGCGTGTTCGATAGCGTGGCTGAAGCAGAGTTTACCTGAACTGCATTAACATTAATTTCATCAGTTTGCACGAGCCGGTAGCTCAATACGCATAGTCGCGAAGTTGAATTCCCGTTCAACCGCATACCCATTGAACGGAACAACCGCGTCAGTCGAGCCGAGCTATTCCCGATGAATCGGAGGAGCACTATTTCTCTGTGACGTTGCGGAGCTAGAATATTATATACGCCGTGGAATTATGTCATCTATCAAAATACCGATGCCTAGGATAATTGATGCTATCGGAACGGCGACGCCAGTCATGCTAGACAGCACATGGCGTAAAATTGAATATCGATTAGACGTTCTGGGTGGGTTCGGAATGGGGTTCGCCGCGGCGAAGTTATTAATTTCCCTCCCCGCGGTCGAATCTCCCGATTAAATGGCGGCATTAACATTTAGTTTATGATACAAACTTCGTATTAATTAATACGTCACATCGCTAATTAGAGAACGCCACGACGTCCAACTATATCTCGAATCGAAACAAAAACCGTCGTTTCCTCTGTTTATCTTAAAGTATGTATGTATAGCGTATCTTTCCGTGTTTCGTCTTTCGACTTTGATGTATCTCACATTGGGTTTGTGGATTTTTAAAACCGTCGAGGGATCGTACGTTGTCGGACTGAATTGCTTTTTAGAGGTAGCGCGCCTCGAAATGGAACAGAAACTGGTTAAACGGATTGCCAGGCAGCGTTGCTGCGGGCAGCGAGCAACAATAACAGCTAACTCCTACGGGTAGGACTATCGATGCTAATCGATCGGTCGGCGATATATCTGCGTTGACATAACTCGGGAATTTATCGACGCCACCCCAGACGGTGGCATAGCTCGATATGCTAATAAAGGACTCTTGCATCGTGCTGGGCGCAACGTGTACACCGCTCTGCTACACCTATGTGGATTTAACTGATGTTCGTTATGTATGACAGTGGGTTTCTTCGTCTGGTATCCGATTATTGTCCCAACCATTTGCATAATATGGAAATATTTTCAAATTCGCTATACGAATGTTGTTTATGTAGTATTTTGAAAAGAATTACTTCGTAGCTCTGGAGATAATAGGTCAAGGCATAAATTTGTATGCATTTCCGTGCGCTTGTTAGAAACACGAAAACGTAATTCATCGAAATTATTTGATGAAGATAAAATTAAAAAGTTACTATCGACATGAATTTCGCATTTTTTAAGTCCGATGCTCACTGCATTTATTTAACTTTGTATCGATATTTCGCTACGACACAAGGACACAAACTCGACATTTAAATCGTTTAACAATAGCGCGATAATAAATTTCGAATTGAACTAAAATAAGTTCAGCTACGTTTCATCGGAAGAAACTGTCAATTAGAAAATGTTGTTGTACTTTAATACCGCGAAGCTCTACTCATCACCGAGTAACCGCTTTATTCCCTCGGTTTTCCTTTTCCTCTCGGCATCGAGGGAACTCGATTTTGTCGTGATCGTTCGCACTTATCTTCCCGTCGCCTCGTCGATTCATAACATCTACGATCCATTGAATTATTCGTCGCGCTACGAACTTTCTAATTTTCAGGATGATGTACCCTCGTTCCTACGCGCGCCATTGTTGCTCCAGTTGTTTGCCAGAAGCTCTACCTACGCTTTGGCATCCCAACCGCGATGAAATTTCCAGCTTTATTCCGATTTTCGTGAATATTGACGTTCCTTTCGCCACTGATCCCCGTCTCTTTCTTTCTCCTTCTTTCTCTTTCGCTTTCTAGCTGCCAGTAACGAATGCGAGGTTTTATTTTCACCCTCTCCTTTTCTTCTCGAACGCCCCTACGGCACGGAGATCCGTTTTCAACTGCCTCGATGTCAACCCTCTTCTACCAACCGAAGAAGAACAGAGACGGAAAAAGCGAGAAAGAAAAGAAGGTCCAGAGACTCATTCTCAATCGATATTTTAAAGAGACTGGAAACGCTCTCGCCTTTTGCCAAGTGATTTGTTTTTCGAGTGCCTGTGATTTGTGCAAATGAAAAATTCTTTCCGAATTCGGAAACGAGTTGTTTGCGTACATGTTATAGTTCAGGAGGCTGCTTCGTGTAACGTTGGAATTAAAGTTTGTTTCCTTTCGTCGTTCGACTGCTTATCGAAGAAATATCGTAACTGAGCCGCTATATAAAAACGTTTCTATTATACGTTGCTGCTTATTTATTGCACGAGTATCGTATTATCCCGTGTGTCTGGCATCAGTGAAATTTAACAGCGTTAGGTGATAACTAGAATTTTAAATGTTTCATCGTCTCGTAACCTCGAGTTATGCATGTTGCTTAAATTACTCTGAATGAGAGATACGGGAGTTCTATTTCTTAGACAGATAGTACCTCGAATATAATAAACACTATGTTATCTATATTTTACGAAGATTAAGGTTAATACAATTTTGCGTGAATTATTCAGGAAATTTATCTTAAACGATTATTATCTGAGTTAGTTGACGAGAAACGGGAATCACGTTGAAAATATCGCAACTGAACGATTGATGGCCTCCAGTCGCAATCACGGTACGACGCTGCAACGGGTAGAACGGCTTGGAATTATTTACCAGCTGCGTCTTACGGTTATGCCTGTGATTCTCGTCATCGCGCGGCGTTATCGAGGCGTTAAGTTGTTAGTTCCGTCTGCTTGAAATAGTCTGGCTTGTATTTCCCGCATTTCTTCGAAGACTAAAATGTCCCTGGAAAGCTTGTTCAGGAACGAAGTAATGGCCGCGACCGGTCGTGGAGATCAAAACCGAGACGAATGGGAGGAAGTTGTCGCGAGAAAAAAAAAGAAAAAAGAAGAATAGAGAAAGAAAAAAAGAAGGAAGGAAGAAAAATCGGTAAAGTCGAGAATCGTTGCTTCTCGCTAATGCGCTCATTACCCGGTGAATGGAAGCAAGAAAAGTTGAGAACCGGAGGCAGTCTACGGGCTACTGGGTTTTCGATCGATACGCGGTAATCTGTTTAAAACAACAATAAATTTGTGACCGTCACCGCGTTAGCTTGCTCGATTTGGCCATGGAAAAATAAGTATTCCGTAAATATCTCTTAAGAAACTAAATCAAGTCGTTTTATAAGAAAATTGGAATTTGAAAAACAGAATTTCGAACCAAAAAGGAATCTTACGCATTGCAGAAGTATCTAGATTTTCCAGAATAATTCCAGAGTCGTTAGATTTTCTCGAATTTTATTTCTTTTGAATGAATATCGTTCTATCTCTAGTGTAGTGTCCTGTAAAATTTTTCAAAAAATTTCGGTATAATAAAACAATTGTAAAACAGTTGGAGAAATAAAGGAGAATTAAGCGATCACAATTTACTCTACTCAGAAGAATTGCGTCAATTCCTACAAGATGAATCTCAACGGAAGGTAATGTTGGACGGAACGAACAGCGTGGACCCAGAAAAGGCTATGATATAAAGTCGCCGACGAGATTTGCGTTCGATATTTGTGTGCAGCATGTAGACCATCGTGCTTGCTCTATACTTTCGCAACGTCTGCAACGTAAAGAACGAATCAGACGGAGATAACTCAGAAGGAGCGGGTTGGCGAAGAAATTGCGAGGCGAAGGAACGCGGCTGCGAAAAGACACGGACTGAGTTAGGTGGTCGTCTAGTCACTTAACGTTGTCGTTGATGGGCGAATGGTAGCGAGAGCGAGAAACGGTTTGCAGACAAAGGGAATCGAGTAAAGTAACCGTGAGCTGCAACCGAACCAACGACTCCGGAAAACCGAAGATATTTGGAAGAAACGGTCAAAGATATCGTACGCCCGATCAACGTTTTTACAATGTCCGGTAGTTAAAGAAATAAGTGATACAAACAAGTCCAATTGATCGATAAATTTAAGAAAATTTCTTTACTTAGATAATTGCGATTAGTCGACATAAATGACGAAATAAATGTTCGTTGTTGAAGTTCTTGTGGATGAATCGTTGTAGCTCGATCTTTTGCATTTATAAATATTATACCAATCGGATCTGATAGGATTTATGCAGATTCAAGGTAGGAATTCTCCACTTTAGATTTTATAATCTAATAAAGAGATAGATACGTTTAGAAAAGGTATCAAGATAAAAACTAGTTATGCGGTTGTCTTTGGTTTTAGTTTAAAGTTCTTTACCTGGTATCGATAGGAATCAACGTGGTTTCATTCGAGATACAAACGCGACATTAAAAGTGAGCACTAACAGTAGAATGGGTAGTTAGTTACTCGATAGATAGTGGAGGTACGCGTCGATTTCAATAATTTCATACAGGGACAAAGGATTGGGAAGTTTACTTTGATTGTTCTATTGTTAAATGCATCTTCATATCAAAATACATTCTGGGAATGTAATAGAACGGCGAATATAAACAGGGAATTTCGACATGATACTGGAGGAGAATGATCGTCGAAATGCATTGCAAAGAACGAACGGAGGTAGACGATATCCGGTAGAGATAAACACAGGTCCCGAGGAAGTTGTGCAGTCTGTGAACTCTCCTGCTTGTCAGTGAATCAGGGCATAAAATAAACAAGAATATTTGGCGCAACGAAATTAGAGGAGCGGGACAGGGGCTTGAAAGGCCGCGTTGGTAAAATAAACTGCTCGTGGAATGGCGCGAGAGCTACGCGAGAATTATACCAACGATAAAGTTGTGATAATTACTGCGATAATAAGTCAAATGAGCTGCGAAAGCGTTACCGCGGCCTACGCCGCACGGAACAACGACAATTCACGGCTAATTTTATCTGCGATTTGTTATTCAATCGTGGCGATCGCAACAACCAGAACTTGTCGCTCGTTTCCGAGATATGTCGTAAGAAACGACCGATTTCCTTATCACTATGTCATTAGAAGAACCAGTTTCTTAATAATTATAGAGTATACAGCAGAATGTTCCATTTCTCCCTTTTCAGTGATTGATGATTCTTTTATCTATTTTTTTAGCAATTATCCCGTTCCACGGTCGGTTTCCTTTTATCTCCGAAAGGAGATACACCGTAAATTTCCATAATTGGTGCGATAAACGTTAATTATTAATTAGGTAGTTGAACGTGCACGATATAGAAACGGAATAGAAACAAAAGGCTGGAAAATTTGTTTTATATCACGATATCGAGGTGCGTTTGAAAAGGTCTGATATCTAGAAGAAAAAGTAATATCTTCGATAAGGAAAGAATTAACGTTTCGTTCAGCGTATATTGTTTTCGTTTATCTGTGCCTATATGTTAACGTTGTTACGTCGCCGTGAAATACAGTAATAGCACGAGCGGTATTCAACGAATTAATGAACACGTTTCGCCAGAAAGGCGGGCAGAAGCGGCTGATAATCGAGGAAACTAGTGTGCTGGTTGTCAATAGATACGTCCCCCGTGGCGGACAACAAAGGGAGAAAGTTCAGGAATTATCTAGCAACATCTTCGAACGGGTAAGCGTGCATGTCGTACTGCCGGAATGCACTGCAAAAGGAAGAGACACGCCGACAGATACAGAAATTACAGCTCGTAAAGTCGGCCACCGCGCGTGGAAGGTTACGGAAATTGGGAGCGCACACAATGTTACGTAATTTCATCATGGTTACACGTGTTTCCCCGGCTTAAGGCAAGGCCGTACCTGCGGCGTACGTTGTCGAATAAATCATGCGAGGGTTAAGCATCCATGAGCCTTTCTTACGTGACGCTGCGTTCTAATATCGTCGCTGCTCGACACCATCCGGATACGTTAACGAACCAGTCTCGAGCAATTTTTCATTTTATGAGACGCGTAATAATGGTGTTTGAAAGCTAATGTAGGAGTTACTGTTTATCATTAGTATTTAAATATATCGTAAATAATGTTTAGTGGGCTTTTTCTTTGTATTTCAATTAATTTTCGTTTTGTAGAAAATGTAGTTGCCACGTTGGAAGTTAATAGAAGAGGATGTGCTAACATCCTTATATAGTCATGTTTGATAGGAGAACCTGAATTTGGTATTTTAATTAACGTGCAAGTTAGGAAAACCGATTAGTAACGAAAGAAATATGTGCGATTAAACTATTTTGTAAATACACTTCGCGTGTTAAAACTATCTTGGTGAGCGCACATAGTGAATTCTTCTTCTAAAACTCCTTTTCTTTAGACTTTCTCTCGCTACGCACTGTTCGTCTTCCTTACGTATGTGTCATCCTTACATATGCACCACGTACACATTCCGAGAGTCCATTTATCTTTTCGCTTTATTTTTTAAACGTAGCGTATTTGTACTTCTTCCTCTGAAATTCTAGTTTCCACCTGTGCATTATCGCGTACATTAATTCTTAAATACCATTACTGTTGTATGTTCTGTTAATCTGTCTAATTTATGTAGAGGCAAGTCGTGTTACTCGTACGAAACAACAAAGACTAGATAGGTCTTTAAATATGACGATTGGTGTTCTGAATAGATTAATTAATCGTATCAGTTTGAATGTTAATATTAATATGAATAGAATTTAATAAGGTCTTGAGGTAGTAGCAGTGTACCAAGAGAAAGTATGGCGCATATTTCATTATATATGACAATATTCTTAATATCTTCAAACATCTATCAATCGATTAATTACATTATTAAGATTTATTGATTTACAATAAATTAATTAAATCAAATCGTTATATTACAGTCTAGAACGAAATCTTTTCTATTTCAAAATTCAAAATCTCTGAATGCAGGCAAACATATACTGTAGTACGACAATGAGTAGCGAACGTTAAACAAACTTTCTTTATTTTGAAACGCAGGAACTATTGGGGAGATAGTGAAGTAAATTCCAACGGCGGGAAAGACGATTCTCGGATTTCAGGCGAAGGTGGTTCGAACCGCGTCGCAGACACCAGCTTCTCCCCTTACTTGCCATTATGCAACTCACTTTTCTGAAGTGCAAGTCACCAACAACATCTAGACAGGGGGGGGGGGCTTCACCGATATATGGCGACGATTACGACAATGTCGGAACCGTAGCCTGTTTGTGAAAATTTAAAACGGCCCGAGTTTCTGACCGTAACCAGCGATCTGTACGCTAGTCGACAGTTAGGAATTCCAGCGAGTTGTCACCCCATAAAAGCTTCTACATATCCGTGTCGTCGTCGTTTGCACGGCAGCGATATTCCGTTTGCCACTTTGTACTTTCCGACACCGGCAATCGGTATGACGACGATCTTTACGAGGCCTCGTCGTTGCCTCGCACATCGTCTTTTCGTATCAGCTGATTATACTTTTGTCTTCATCGCTATTAGCGTATAATAGTTCGTTATATGTCGGCCGCTTCAATTTCACGGTCGTTGCACGATTGAATCTAACAGCAAGAATATTATATTATCTTAGGAATCTAAAAGAAAAAAGACACTAATAGCCGATAGCATTTCTAAAAAATAGACTAGTAGCGATTAACAATTTTACGAACCTTCGCCATGAGACCTTAATCCATTGAATTAACGGGAAACAGTGTCGGTTTTAATCGCCAGAATGACCATTGCTAGCGCGCGAAGTATGTATAAATAGAAGTAGCACGCACAAGAGGACACGTGATCCCAGACGGACGACGAGCTTTCGGAAGTTTAAATTGCGACCGGTTACATCGTTGTTAATTAACATCGTTAGTTAGATTACTGAAGTCGAGTAATTTATCCCTGGCGGCAAAGCATCACACGAATTCCCATTGATACGCGGCGAGTGTCAATCAGTGACACTTTTAGGGCTTTGTGCATTAACGACGCGAATTTCGATTTGTTTTATCGCGGGAAAAAGGAACGTGTAATTAACCCGAATTGTGATTTCGTTCCGATCAACCTCGTTGCTAGCTGTATTTTCCCACATACTTGTTTTACATTTTCATTGTGAGAAGTAATAGCTGGAATTGCGTTGTCCTATTGGAAATCCTCTCCTCTTTCTATCTTGCTCTCTTTAATCTTCTTTCTTTTCCGTTACATAAAATGATACAGGAATTTAGGGAAATTTTCAATGAAAGTTTCGCGCGAGAGCGAAAGTAATTTTTACCCTCTATCGTGGGGAACTTTTGTAAAGTTAAATTTGCTGTATAATAGTTCAAAAACGAGGACACGCAGTGTTTAATCTAGGAACATCGGAGGAGCGCTCTCGTTTGAACGAGATGGCGGTGTTTAGAAAATAAGAATTCGAGGAATGTGTGTTCTTTGAAGCGACTGAGTAATGGAACCAAGCAAAAGTATTCTTAACTTAGACATCTCAATGTTGGGCTATATACGTTATGAATTTAACCAGTAAAATAAACTTTTAGACAATTTCCATAACAATCAATGAGAATATTTCACTATTTCAATTATTTTATTTGACGGTCAATTCGTTAGAAATATTGTAATCGATATATATGAACGATACGTTGAAGTCAAACTTTCTGAAAATTTCATTGTTTTGACACCAGAATGCGCTATTTAGTATTCAGTTTTTCAGAAACCGAACGAGTCGTCAATCATTTTGGCTTCTTACAATTAGTGACATACATACGTTAAAATCGTTGGAAATTCATTTACCTTGATCTAAAGTCACGAACGCGAAGGTCACGCAAAAGTAGCTCGAGCGATTTTCACTTTTAATTAGGTTCTCGCAAGTCAGAACGTAGATATAGGTTGGAGGTTGCACAGGGCGACTTCCTCGTCTATTTCGTCACACAAGTTTTGCTCAAGCAAACATCTTAAAGGTCCCGACGCATCGTTAGAGCGCCGTTTCCTGTCGTCTAAATATACGATTCTCTTATGCGAGAACTTCAGAAATGGTTGGTCATTCCGCATGACGGTTTCCAAGCCAGTTTTCATTAACTCGCCTTCTACAGCGACAACAACATGACCCGATGCCGACATCGATGTCGAGCAATTACATTATCACATACGAATTTTCCATACGATGCCGATGATGTCGCTTTATGGCGGTTTTTAAGAAATTTCCGCTGCAAACATCAAAATTGCAATTTTTATTCAGGATTCGAAATAATGTTTCTTCGATAATACAAATATATTGGACAGTAACGATAAATCGAACAATAGGGAAATTACAAAATGAGATTCACATTGTAGACTATTGTTTTGTGGCTTTCATTGATTTTGTCACGTCTCTCTCAAACAATTTTCTACATTCGAAAAAGGTCTCTTCGATAATACAAGTTAATATGTTTAATAATGATGATACATGAAACAATAGGATAAAATAGCATTCATCTCTTAAAAATAAAACATACTGTGTTTGTAGTTTTCATTCGATCCAATCATCCTTTGACATTTTTCTCTTCTGTGTTTCAAACAAATGCCCATCTACTCACCATTCGGTCTGTACATAATATCGTATTCTCTCCTTGTTTATATCTCGAAATTAAAATTGTTGGTCGTAGTATCATTGGTGCAGGGAATCCTGTTTAAAAGATTTAAGAGATTTGGATTTTTATAGTATTCTGTTAAAAATAAGTTGTAAGAGCTGCGTAGTTATGTATCACGTGCAGTGCACGCAATTATAATAAAGTCGAAGGTGTTCGAGCAAGTTACACGCGATCTTCTTTATCGGTTCGCTTGATTATCAAGATCATACGGGATAGGTTTTAACAAGAATGTCACGTATTGAACGGTCAGAATGAAACGTTGCGTGATTGATCCTCGTATACTGATAGTATAAATCAACACAAGTCTGTCGGTTTGTCACCTATGCTTTTTTTTATCGTACGTATGTAGTACCGAAAAATTATTTTCCACAAAGATCTTACTAATTTTATTCCATCCTCGCCACATTAAAATATACCTTAATAATTATTTAATGCTATTTATATTTTCCGGCATAATTACTTCAAAATCAAGATAAATTTCTAATTTATTTTCGTTCATTAATGTCTTCTGAACTTTTCTCACGTCAGTGTTATTTCTTGGTAGAAAGAATACAATCCATCGTATTTCTTTTCCTAAAAAAATAATTGCACGGTTAATAGATTTTCGCGACGTTAATCTCAGAACGATGTAACAGGTTGATAGCTCAGCACAATCGCGTATTATTCTCTTAAATGAAGATAGTGCTTTCAAGTCGAATGGGAAAATGTAATCATAATCGTGGGCAGAAACAAGCAACGTAGAACGTCTGACGATTGCGTTCTAGCCGAGAAATAATTACATACGTCATAAGTTATGCTTGTCGTTTGAAACCGTTATGATTATTGTCTGAAAAAGTAGAGGAAGGAGTGATGTTGACAAAGAAGAAATGAGTTCACTCGAAGAAACCATGACATAGGACGAAGTGCGTGTAAATTATATTCTCTTGTATCGTAAAAAGTCACCAGGAAACTGTATATTAACATCTTGATATGCAGTTATCAAAGTGCATATCTTTTTAACATCCGTATCCTGTTAGAGCTTTAAATACCAAAGTGAAAGAAATTTCGAAAAATGTTCTCGTTCGAGGAAACGATTCTGCCATAGAGAGGATTTTATGGGGGTTCTAGTAAATGAGAAAATCCAACTTGCCAAGAAAAGAGAAACTGCGACGATAAAAAAGAACACAGGAACATCGAGGAAGTAAACTTTCAACAATGGAAGAAGCAGCGTTCAGACGCTAAAATAGGTGCTGCAACAATTGGAAAATACAATGCAAAAACATTACTGCATTTTATTTACTTTTTATTAGTGTTTTAACGTAAGGTAATTGTTATTATCATGAAGTCTAGTAAGCTTATATTCAGTTTTGGAAATCTGAATTTAAAGATGAAAGCTTGGAAGGTTTCATGGAGGCACTAACTCAATTCTGTTGAATGCAAACGCGGAATTCTTAGGAAAACTCGGTGTCTCATTCTCGAGTAAAACTTCTGCTGGTTACCAATCAGCTGCAGCACTTTGCTTCCCTTGGAAACTTACGCGGTACCACGCAAGTGGAAGTAGTTTCTCGTATGTCTCATGGGTACATGTACTCCCATCCCGGGATGGATTTAAATTACACGTACAAATTCACGTTCGTTCGAGTTCTGTTTCGGCGAAATTACTTGTAAGGCCGCCCTATCGAGATTCGAACTGATTTCACTCCGCATTGAATTTGAATAGTTGGAAAGACTCTTTGCAAAGTAGATTACGAGTTATAAGAATATTTTATTCGATAAAATTGTTACTTGAAAAATAAAAAGGAAAGGGAGAGAAGAATTCGTCGGTTTGTTTAACTTTTACCGTAATCAAATAACGAGGATACATTTTACACATATAGACTTTACAAGGGAAAGATCCAGTCGAAGCGAGCACGCACGTTTAATTGGATTCGTCGCAAAGAATTTCGCCGGAGAATTCGATAGAGAGAGGGAGAGAGAGAGAGAGAGAGAGAGAGAGAGAGAGAGAGAGAGAGAGAGAGAGAGAGAGAGACGTTCCGGTGAGGCGTTTCGAATCGATCGAATTCCAGCGGAGATGCGGAGAATCGTGTTTGCGGATAGTTCGTAAATTTACACGGACGGTGGCCGGCCCTTACGACTTGTCGTCAAGATGACCGTTCGCCACTAGCTAAATTGAAAGTTACATAATTGATTCGGCCAGGAATTCAGCACATGGCACCAGCTGCTGCGAAAAGCAACCCCATAAATGTGTAACCGTTTCGAAAGGCAGAGAGATGGTAGAAGCTGGAGGGAACGGAGTTGGAAAAGTGGCGTGCGTTAGCAAACTTTCGTCAACTATTTGCCTGATTTTCTACGCGGAGGATATCGATCCGTGAAACAACCAATGTTTACATTATTGAAATCTGCCAGGACAAACGGTGTGCGTAGTACATTGGATTTCACAAACTTTGCAGTACTGCGGAAGATAACTAGTTCAATGGGAACTTTTTCGCACCACCTTCGGGATTATCGAATATCAAGCAACCATAACCATATTACGTGTTTCTCAATGCCTTTGACGTCATTAACATACGCCGTCGCGATTGAAAATTAAATTATACTTTTACTCGTAACGGCGGACGTTTTATGAATTTCGTACGCGCGCTGCGCTCGTTTTCTTCGTAAGATTCATTTTAATAGGGATTGCTCGTTTCTATTCAAAGAACCGCGAGTAATTACCGAGTTAATGTAAATTACTTTCACAAGCATAGTAATATAATTGAGCATATCGTAAATCGTTTCACCGGCTCGATTTACAGAGTCGTAGCGTTTAAACGCGAAACGACGACGACGACGACGACGAAGACAAGCGCCCAAACGCACTGTGCTAATTTCGGGTATCGACAAGAATGATAAAAGAAAGAGGTCGCGTTAAAATTCAACGAGTCGTACGTGATTTATTTGTGACTGCGATTTAATTGACTATATCGGTACGTAGCTGCCTGTTAATCGTATCTTTGTCGTGTAACATCGGCTGTCGTCTTCTGACGTAGCACGCGTTACGGGGAACACGAGAAATAAACTTACGAAAGCGTATCGCGCCGCCGACTCCATATCAAAAGCAATTAAAAAGGTTATATGTACCGCGCGGCGTGGTTGGAAACAGTAATGCACCTATAATTTCGCGATTTTATGCAAATGGCAACGCACCGTTTAAATCTCGTAAATCGAATAATGAACCATTACAATATAATCGAAATCTCACGGTTCAATTTTACCACGATTTCTTCGTACGACCATAATTTTCACGTGCATTCGATATGGCGTCGACTTAATTGCAATGCTTCTTTCTCTCTTCGGCAAACACCTTTTCGCGCGTCGATCGACAGAAAGAGAAATACATACAAGTCCACAGAACGGGGAAATGATTAAATTGCATCAATGGCATGAAAAACTTCCTCTTCAAATGAGATTCTTTTAGAATAATGTATTGCATTTGCGCGGTTCTCTAGTCATCATCGCATGACTGTCGGACTGCTTCTGTTTGATGAAATCGTCCATTATCGAGCGTCGAGGTTATTACTTTTGTTTTACATGTAGCTGTTGGCTATATCGATGTACCACAATCATTTGTATTAATGAACATAGTGTGTCTTTTAATATCTCAAAATTAATCTTTTTAATCAATAATTATAATCATACTCTAGTAATTTCTCTATTTCTTACCATTGTATTTACTGTTTGTATTGTTAGTTTGCCGAACTGGAATTTTGTTATTTGACAAAAGTTCATTACAAAAACGCCAATATTTCAGTATTGTATATAAATATTTTTACTTTCTTCTTTTCACATAACAACATACTAAATTTGCATGTACACAATTGCACATTCGTTCGCTACGAGGCAAAGAAATATTGTATACATTGAACTAATCTGTGAAAAATATCAAAGGACCGATCGTGAAGAATGTTTCGACTCGTTTCGCGAATGGAAACGAACGGTAGTGTGACTAACGTTTAATTGCCGCGAGAATCCGTTGCGGTGCGTCGGCTCGTACGCAGCGTAATAAAAATTCAAAACAGTTCATTGTATTCAAATTTCGCTGTGGCGTTCAACATTCGACGCGCAGACGAAACACTTGTAGAACAAGCGTCCAGCAAGGGAATGCCCAGAGGCAACACATGGTGGTCACGCCAACGACCCGGCGAATTTAGTTAAACAGTCGTCTCGCGTTTCCACAGCGTTTCCATTTCTGTGCATTCTCCTCGTGTCGATTGATCTGTTACTCATTCATTTTGGACGAAGTTCCTTTAGTCCTACACAATGTTGCTTCACGAACAAACTTCTGATGCGCGAAATCAACAAATAGGATCTTTGAGCGAATAACATTACGTATAGAGAAATCGCATTTGTACATTGCGGATAGAATGGAACATGGCGATCGATCACGCATATCGAGTTCAATTTAAGTTGAACTTTAAGCTTCCTCTAATAGAGTAATTGTTCTCTTTGTAATCGATTCTAAGAAATCTTGGTATCTCCAACGTCCTCGATAATTCCAATCTCTTAACGAAGTATTATTTTTCTTAACTCTTCCTCTTGTAGTCATTCAAGGCCGGTCCTGACCTTCGATCAGTTTCCGGTGGCTTCTGGCCATAAGTCAAATCCAGGGATCGGAAATGGAGAACAAGGCTCCGGTGGAGAAGCAGAACAACCAAATCGTCTGGTGTTTCTTTGTCCGTGTGAAATCGTCCCCGTCGAAACGAACGGTATGCGATTTTAGCGGGGATTCGAAGGGAAGACCTTGTAACAGGTCCTCGTGACGGAAACGTTAAGAAACGAGGGATACAGTGGAGGGTCGGCGATAGTAAAACGCTACAGGAGATGGTTTAGGCTTGGTCGCAGCTTACGACAGCGCGACCGTGTGGGCGCGGAGGTTTCAGTTCGACCCCGAAAGTGAGGCAGTAGTAGGGGATGGGATCGGTGGGTGGAGGAAGGAGGAAAGAGTGAAAGAAGGACGGAGAGAGTGTCAGAGAAATGGAAGGAGAGAGAGAGAACGAGAGGGTTGCACGGGTTGGGTTCGCCGGCTCACCGCTATTGATTTTTCCCGCCAGACTCGCGGCCTCTTCGTTCCACTTTCGATCCTCTCCGGTCTTCTCTTTCCCACTTTCCCGCCTCCTGTTCCGTCCTTCTCGATCCTGCCGACTCTGCCTTCCGGCTTTCTCCCTCATTCCTTCTTGCACTCGCATCCGGAAACATCCTCGCTCTATCTTCCTCGTTTCATATCCATTCGTCTCCGCCGTACCCTTTCTTTCCCACTTCTTCACCACCCTCTTCTTGTATGTGTACATCTCTTTCGCATGCTCTCATCCTTCCTGGTCGCTCGCACTTTCGGTTTGCACGCCCTTTTTCGCACGTGCGTTGACATATCTGTGTACGTGTATATATATATAGATGTAAAAATATATGCGAATAGAGACACACGCATGCGGGAGACGCACACGCGGATGAAGAATGTGCATCTTGTGCAACGTATATACAGGTTCTCGTGAGTTCGCGGGTGTAAACGTTCTGCGTCCACTTCTGTCAGGGAGCTGGCTGACGAGAGGCTGACGACGCTGATTTTCACACCCCACCGAACTCCTACGAGCAACGAGCCTCGTCGTATTTCTCGTACAAGCTAGAAAAGGTAGGGTGCCACGGCGACGAGTCGTGTTCCCGTTTAATCGGCAATAACTGCCGGGAAGAGCAACGATTATTTCGACCGTTTCTGGATCGTTCGTTCTGCGTCGATACGTTTCCAAGTATTTTTGGAGAGGTTGAGAATGATGCTGGACAAAAAGAAGGGAGGGGTTTGAGGTTGTTCACTTTTCTCCGGTAACGGCGGGAAACGAAACGATAGTTTGAAATGTCTTTCCTCGATGTGAATTTTATTCTTTGATTCTTGTTTGATCAGTATTTCCCCGATAGCCGAGGAGCCTGCCCTGGACATCACATTATTCCGTAATGGCATCATCTCGAAGTAATTACGTCGAGATGGTTTACTTACAATCGAGCGCGATTCTTTCCGCGAAAAAGTTTTATTAGTATGTCAGGGGGAATGCGCATTTTCGCCGAAATATGGTGGGATACGGTTGTTAAGTGAAACGGCTGCGCCACTCGCATTATGCAAATACTTTTATTGTGCCGTTGCGCTGGATTTATAGCGCCCCTTGTTACGCATTGCGATATTGCGTAATTAAAGAAACGGGAATTCGGAGATGCTTATTACTTGTCTTTGGCTACGAGAAAGCGATTAGCTAGCTTTGTTTATCGTTTGAATAATAAAATTAACGATGCTATATACTATGAGGTATAGTTGTCATATACATGTCTAGAACCTAGAAATGTATATAGTTGATTCTGAATTTCGTTTGTTGTAGCACTGTTTGCCCTAGTATTCTCAGCTGCAGCAGTAGAATTAATAATAATACTGTTACGCTTCGAGATTTACAATAAACTGTTAAATTTTTATTAACAAACAGTTAGCAGGAAATAGTGGTAGAAGTGCGTCTACTCGATTAAAGTTTTCGAAAATCTATCGTTCTCGCTATTAAATCGATAACTGGGGCATGAATAAAAAACAAACATCTTTTCGATTCCTCTGTAACACGTAACAATACCGACTGCAATAATAATAATGCCTTTCCGAAAATCTCTTTCATTTGAATGACTACCAAACAATTTTTCTAACGTTATTACACAACAATTTCTATTCTCAGATTCTATAATCTAGCTGTTGAGCAATATTGCGAATTAATCGTTCGTAAAAACATCAGCGTGGACGGGTCACAGTTTCTTGAATGAATGTGACCGAGAACTACTCGGTTGATGGATTACTAACACGGTCAAAAGTGATGGACGGTGAAGATCTCACGACGCGTAACACGCTTCGACTCTCGAGCGGATATCTGGTTTTGTGTGTATACAGCGTTGGTCTCCGCGGTGACGAGGTTGTTAAAGAGTTTATCGCGTTCGACCTATCCGTCGGCTAATCTTATCGGGGAAGCTTCTTAGCAAAGCAGCACGGTCTGTCACTTTATCTCGGCCAGAGCGAATGTCTGGTTGTTGCATTTGTTCGTTGCAACGTCCTCAGCATCATTTTTCTTCTTTACGTGATGCATCTCATATCTGCTTCGTGTTCATGTTGACAACTTTTTATAAAGTTACGAAATTAATTAATGTATGGAATTATACTTGAGAAACTTGTTGCGTCTAGGTCTAATGATTTTCCATTTTCTGTACATTCGGGATCTAGGAAATTACATTATACTATAGAGAAATGATAAAAATGGTGCGATCTGTATAAGAAAGTGTGAAACTTCACGCGTTTAGAATGAACGTATAGTTTTTGTTAGATAGATATGTACTTGAAGATTCTGATAGATACTCGATAGTATTTAACCTTCCTTTCGCCAAGAGGGTCGAATACTCAACGATTGTAACGAAAGAGCAGGTATTCTTTGTAGAATCTTTGATATTGGCGAATGTCCAGAAAATATGCGTAGTTTGTATACTTATTTTATTTTCGGAGATCTAGGCTCTTAGTAGCGGTTACTCTTACATTCTGTTTTATCTATAAATTAAAATATAACCCATCATCGATGACCTATGAAATATCGTCAAAAATGATGTCACGGAAATCGATGAGTAGAGATAAGTTAACAAACTTATCCTAGCTTCTAAGTCAGTGTAGCAATCCTATATCGTACTCTATAGTCTATGGTATGTGAATATAATCTTAGATAATCTTCTATGTAAAGACGACGATATGTGTATTGATACTGTACGATACTCTCGATATTTTATAATTGAAGTAGTTGAGTGAATCAGAGAGTAGGTTTATTGAATTCCCGAACATTTCCTGAATTCTGCCAAAAACGGCAATGGGTGGTTCACGCGGATTTCTTTCGACGTCGATATCACGCGAAACTATAACCGACGTAATTTCGTCGCGGATAACGAGGTTCATGGTGCGGAGCGGGGTCTGCGCGGCAGAAAATATGCCGATATTCTGACGTGTCGATTTACTCTAAAGATTAGGTAGCTCGTACACGTAGACGCTGACACGGAATATTCAGATATGTAGTTGGAAGGGCCCGGTTTTACGTGGCGTTCAGGATTATTGACTATCGTGACTCTATTGCGGTGAACACTTCCCAAAAGGGTTGCCGTTTCCAAGTAGAAAGCTCCCAGAAATTATTCCAGAGATTTTGTCGCTTATAATTATTGTAATTCTTGACATACCTTCGATACTAGTCCGGATAAATCGGAGATTGCATGAATGAATAAAATTCGGCGCTGTAAGGTAACTTTTCCAGAATTACATAGAAAAGAGTATATCTGACCGATTTTGACGACTTTGAAATGTTGTCAAAATCTACATTCTGAATAACTTTAACACGTTTTACTGCCGCATGGGCTTAGTTCCCGAGATATTCGCAAAGTTCAATACAATTTATGTTACGATTACACTTCATTGTGAAGTAGACAGTTGCATTTATATATAGCCCAATCTAAACTTCACTCGTTGATAAGAGAGATAATCAGTTTTAATATCGTGTTATTTAGTATAGTATCTAAAATGGATGGGTTATGGATTGAGCTAGAGTAATATCCAGCCGCCATTAGCCGGCCTGTAACTTTAGCTTGAAATCATTTTCAATGAATTTATCGATGTATGAAATGTTGCACTATATTTTATTTGTCTGTTTGTCACGTAGATACTAATAATTGGAGTAAGTAAATATGTGTATATATATATATATATATATTTGTCCCCTACATTACGCATGATCTTACTAGGAAATAGCAAGAACTGTGAAATCTCGAATGCGTTGGCTGTATATATACTGAACGCTTTAGGATGATGGTAAAACAGTTTCAGAAGTATTTGAGATTTTTTTATGTCTTACTTCATAAGTTATTATTATTATTATAAACCATTGATCTCTCTTATCTCTTATCTCTTCTTATTTATATTATAGATCATTAGTACCAATGAGTTAAGTTTAGATTGTGCTATATAAAAATATGATCTAAGAATTTGGAAGAAAGCGTAATGGAACGTAAATTTGATTGAAATTTTTTGTGAACATTTCGGAAACAAAAATTGAGCGGCGGATAGGCGTATAAAAAAAAAGTTGTTCAAAATATTGATCTTGATAACATATTTCAAGCTCACTGAAATCCGTGAGACGGTTTCTTTTCTATATCATTACCGCATAAACATGATTTGTATTGCAATGTAGCCATCGAAACCTGTAAAAGCAACACGAATTAAACATTCTCGTTTTGAAACCGACAAGTTAGGATCTGAAACTTTTTTTTTCTCTCTCTGCTTCATCGCGCTCCATTCCACAGCTTGTTTCAAGTATCCTCGCAACTAGGAAATAATTCGATCTCTAATCGTAGCGCCTGGAAAATTTCGCGTCGAAATATATTCCGGGCCAGAGAGACATTTCGGTTCGCATGGAACCCTGCGTAAATAATTATAATTAGACGTTGTTGGAAATTCGTTGGCGCCGCACCCTCGTTTCCCTGTACTGTCGATCGGTATATCGGTTTCCCTGTCGTTGTTTTTTCTCCTCGTCGTTCGCGAAATAACGTGTCGAAATGACACTCGTGCCCGGCGCGTTTGATTGTTTCACATCGATGTTCTACCGCGTCGAAACCGCGCGTTTCGCGGGAACTGAACGTGTTCAAAGTCCAAACCGCGCATATGCCGGAATTTTAAAACCGGAAGAATTTCTCGTTAATTGTTTATTCCATTGAAACTCTCTCGACCGTGATTCTTTTAGCTTCTCTTCCCTTTTCATTTACTTTCGTCTTATTTTCTTTCCGAGCGTCGTTCGTTCGCGGAGCTTCTCCATTTCTCTCTCGAGTTTTTCCTTCGCGTGCTTCGGTCAGTTTGCCTCCGATGTTACGCAACGAACGCGAAAAAGTATTGGGAATCTCGCGGGAAAGAGAAATTGCAAATACGATATGCGCGGAGTTGGACGGAACTTGCTAGCAGGAGAGAAGATTGGAGTAGATGCACGGAGCAACTCCAAACTGCATTTCCGTGATCAAGTTGATTGGATAGCGAGTACGCCGAACAATACGTGTTCTTTTGAGCGTGCCCGGAAGAAAAACCGAGGAGTGTGCCGTTAGAAGTTATACGATATGGAGTTTTAGGAAATGCGATTTTGCCAACGGCGAATGCCGCGACTTCTTTTCGCCATATCTTGTCACTTTTGGTCATTTCAATCATTCATTTGAATCGAATCGGGTATTGTAACAGCATTTCAAATATATATATTCCCTTTCGTCTTTTTATTATTATTTTCATCTATATTTTCCATCTTAAATATTACTTAGAATTAATGTTATCTCGAAAACTTTCTGCAGATTATTCGTCGTATGTTACGTTAGACAAGTCTCTACTACGTTACATTAACATGTCGATCTTTTTAAACGAATATTGTAATTCAAGACGTTTCAATCGTATGATCCCGATTAAATCTTAGTAAGATATCAGATACGAAGATTCGTTTCTCTTCATTATTTCTCAATGTTTTTCACGAACGATGCACGATGCATACTAGACGACATCGAATTGAAACGATGCGAAGAACGGCCGCGCACACTGTGCCGGTATGAATACAAAGGAAAAATACAGCAAGGAAAGATCTCGTTGTGCCGTTTCGTGATTCATAAAAAAATATTCTACTTGAGGTAACTTGTGTCTCTCCGTAGGATGATTCAGTATGGTCGATCGGTGCTCGTCTAAACATTCTTTTTGTCGCGACCGTCTATATCGACAATAACGGATGGCTTAGAATTCTTACCGCGTATTGTTCCTTTATTCCGCGACATTGCTTACGTCCGCCATGGTGAGACATTGTCACATGGTACAGCGTAATAACGACCAACGTTTGGGTTTGTTTGTATCTTCAAAAGTATGTAATTTCCAAGTAATTATCTTTCTTCCTCGTCTTCTTTTTTTTATTTTATTCTCGTCAATAATGGAAGCTATTCAATCGTGAAATTGTTTGGAATAGGTCATCTCTCGCACAATAGGTGGTCTAACATGTTGCTGGATGAATCATTTAATTAGAAAAGATTTTATCTTACGTTGCTTTTTATTTATCGAATTAGATTTTGAAATCTTGGTTGCAATAGTTAAATTTCATTCATTTATGGTGATACATGTTTATGTATACTGTTAGCTTGTGTCTAGTTTGATTCAAATAATAACAGGTGTAATGCAGTTAAATGACGTAACTTACATACTATCATTTTTACGAAAAGATACTCTACACAAATCTATTACACACTCCAAAAACGATAGAAAGGTATAAAAATTCGGTACTGTATCCTGCGATGCATAAAATTCCAATGGCGCGTGTTACCTTTAATTGTTGGTTTAACAGTTGGATTAAAAATTCGAATCGATTTTTCCGTCATGAATATTAACTAGTATGCATTTGGAGAGTGCTACTCTTCCCCACGCAACAATGTAAATGTAGTTATTTATTTTTAAGCGATCAGGTTAACGCTGTGGGTTTTCGTTTGTCCATGGAACATGATTTTTTTTATTGGGATTTGAAAAATTTAAGCCGGGAGGGAGGTTCGTTGAAAATTGACGTGTAACACACCATAAATAACAAGTGGTTGAACTTGTCATTTTCGTTTTTTTTTTTTTTTTTCGTATGTATGTATATACGTATAACAAAAATTTTTGCAGTTTCTAAGTTTCATTCATCCTTCCATTACAAGATTTTTCCATTTCATGTTCGTTGTGTCAACTTCGTTAATGAATGGTGTTCTCGTGGTGCGCTTTCTCGAAATCCAACTTCAAGACGAGTAAAGATATGGAAAGACGAAAGTTTGTCTACTGTCAGCGTAAAGCCAAGCAGAACGTTTTTAAGAGATTAATTTTTGCGAAAACTATTATTCATTTTCTCTATTTACAAGCACAAATATTTGATTGTTTTCACTCGTTGTAATTTAATTAAAGAAATATTTCAACATTTCCTCTTGTTTCTATTTTTATCAAGCTAAATTATTATCGCTTCGATGATATTCAATTAAATATGTAAGCTTAGGATACAAACAGTTTTTTAAGTCTATAGCTTTCATGAAATCTTATTCCGAAAGACAAATTGTTATTTTCCACCCCGAGTTAACTCTAATACATTCGCAGAAGCTTTCACCGGTAAAGACGGAAACGAATTCAATCGATACGCGACCGGGATTTAAAATAGAATTAGAGCGATTCGTTTCTCACTTCCTGCCATATTTCCACCCTGTTTATTTTCCGGAATTTTTGCTTTGCATAATAAACAGTCGTTCACAGGTGTATATCGGTCCAGCTGGCCTCATTTCTTGTCTCTATTCTACTCTCTATCTCTTTCTCACCAGTTCTATCTCTCACCAGCAAAATCTCCGACCCATTTTTCAACTGAGAGCGCGGAGTGATGCGCTTTAAGACGTGAACACGCACCTCGCGTGTACGACTCCTTACAATCTTTCTTCGTTTCATGGAACCTGTATTCAAAACACTTTGCAATCTATTTCCGGTCGTCCATTGAACGTAGCCAGCGAATGAATTCCCCTTTCTTCTCCCCGTCTTTCTTCCTCTTGAAACTATTCGTTCGACCGTTCGTGCATATCTTTGGCTATCTTTTCGTTAATCGTCATTTGCACATCACCGTCATTCGTTAGGCTACTTACAATCAACTTCGAACCCCGTGCATTCGTTACTTCACCGAGACATTCTGTCATGAGCGGACTTGTACCTGGGACTGCAAATTTTTCGACAAAGAGATTGAAGATTGTCTCATGTTCTTGGAGTGGAAGAATCTTTGCCGTGCTTTGTAAGAATGGAACTTTTCTCACAATGTGTATTCCGCCGCTCGTCGTATTGCAAATTTTTGAAATTTGAATCTATGAATCGACGATCTATGATGATAGTTTGGTGATTTACATTTTATATTTCTTTATATAGATCGAAGTCATCATGTTCGTAGCTTTCTGTCGATTTTTATACCAGAATGTGAATTTGTTATCGTGTTTTTACTGGATACTCTTACGTATATGCAGGAAAGATCTGATGTAAATGTGGAAATAGTTGTGTTTCTTCTGTAAGTACAGAGATAATTAGAGGAGCATGAACTTCTCGTACGAATAACAGGTGTTTGGGGTAGAGCGAAAGAGGTTGAACAGCTGTTTAGGACATGGTAATCAGTTTCAAGCCGAGGGTGGTTTTCAAATGGATTCCATGAGCGTACGTAAACTTATTATACATACATATGTGGTAAGATATACATATAGGTACAGATACGAAAGTTCGCCACGCATGTAGGATAACTTTAAGTATTTGGTTTAGTTATAAACTAAATAACGTGTAGTGTATGTATATGTACATACATATAGTCGAATTAACTCGAAGTAACCGAACGAAATATGGAACTGCTTATTAGATATCTGAGGTAAGTGTTGCATTAGGACATAAAAATAAATAACAGTATCTACACTCATAAAATACTCAAGTATTTAGAATACATACATATGTAGAATACATGTATTAATAGAGTGCATTCATACTCCAGTACTCATAAAATACTTATCGCGTCGTTCTGTCCGTAAGAAATATAATAGAAAGTCGAGCTTGTTATATCTAATATTTCGTTTTACACCGCAGCCGACGTATTCCTTTGAATTTTCTACTCTCGTTCCGACACTCACGCGACATCGTTAAAAGGAAGCCCTGCGCGCCCCGAGTAGTTACCGTGTTCCCCCTTTTACCGCAGGAAAATATCTCTTGAATCCCGGGATGCGAACTCAAGGAAAATCAACGCGACTATAACACCGCTGCGGAACTCGCAGTTTCCGCCGAGCGAAGGCTGGATAAAGGAGCCACTTTAACATTTGCCAAAGGATTCGTTCAGGAACGCGATATTCTATGAGACGTCGGCCGTGAAAAAATACGAGAACGGACGCGTTAAACGCACTACTTCACGTGTATACACCGAGAAGAGACGAATTCGTTGCGAAACAGTGACGAGAAAATGGATCTAATCGTAAAACTAAGAGATAGAAGGGAAAGAGAAGTATTGTAGCAGAAACGATACAAGCGAGATAGAAGTACCATAGTATCAGGTTGGGGCATATACGTAAAATATTGTTTTGCCCAATGGTTGTATTTCAACAATTTTTAGATATAATGAGATAAATTACTCGCTGGAAAAACGCGTTGGTTTCTATGGAAATTGCTTTGATTAAATTTATGACGTTTTGAAGAAATTACGTGTTATCAAAATTCTATTTAAGCAAACAACATTTAATATGTACCAACGTGATAGAAGCAAGCTAAACAAAGAAACGGACACCCAGTTTCGGAAATGAGTTATACAATGTCTAATTCGGAGAGACATATCGTAAGTCATATGACACGTGTCCATGTATTTCGAATTCGCGTGTATCGTCTTGTTAAGATTGTGACAGTGGCAGTACTTACAGCGGTATTTTATCATCTTACGATTCGTCATAGAGTGGGTGGAGACGAAGAAGAGATGCGGCATGCAGCGTGGTCGTTGTTGGTTTATGGCCATTCGACCCGGCGACGTGTCTGTCTCATGGTTCCAAAACATTTTTTAAAGTTAACCGTTCGTTTAATTACGGGCAACGAGTGGTAATGAACGAGCGTATAAAATGGGCCGATATCGAGGCTTGCGGAAAATAGTTAACGACAGTCGATTCTGGTATGACAGGCACAAGATGCGGTCGATTCGTGTTTCTTCTGTATATTCGCAATGAGAAAATATACATGGAGAATATATATTAACAAATTTATTACGTGGAATAATTATATATAAAGAAAGCTTTTTTGGATTATTTCAAAATACTTATATATTCTTTAACGCTCTTAAAAGTATGAATGGTTGGAGGATCAATCGACAATTTAGGCGTACCTTAGGTTCGAATTTCATGCTCTAAATCGAGTGCTTATACACCGAATCCGACAGTTTTCGTACAAATGCTTTACAAGAATTTATTACATGTATTTTCGAAGTGTGTCGAGGTTTATCTAGAAATATAGCGAAACAGAAACTTTTATAGTTGCCGTTCGTTTTTATAGCTTAATTTTGACACAGCTTGATTTCGAGCTAGGAAAAAGAAGTATCGCAGTCGTTCTTTTTGTACCATTCGAAACCAAGAAAATGTAGGATCGTTCCCTCAGAAATCGTTTACTTCTTATTTATGAAAATACACAATTTCATATTTACGATCAATTGAGCTATTACTCTCTCTTCAAAAATATTCATCACGCAAACTTCTTTTTCTACAAGGATCTACGACGATGAAGACATTAAAGAAATATCGCCAAGAAACTTGAGATTTCTCGTGGCGCGGCGTTCGGTAGCAGTTACCGCTGTACCAAATTTTACCAGCCTGCAATATCATCGAGTGTAACACGAGTTTAGTTAAGTTCAGTTTGCTGAAACTTTTATATTTTTGTAGCGAAGCGATACGCAATTCGCGTCGTGGAATTTCGTCACAAGTTTTCAGCCAGTTGTCCACGCGTCGGCCACGGCGTAAAGAAAGTGGTCATAGAAAGAGAGCAAATTGTCTGCAACTTTTAAGGGTCTCCAAGGACAGCGCGACGACCGACGTTTTCTAGCGGCTACAGCGGAACGACAATGGACGCTTGTCGACAATCGAGAAATTTGAAAAGCTCGTGGCTTGCGCAATTTATCCGGAAGTGTATAAATCCCTTTAAAAATCACTCTGCCACGAAAGATCAACTTTCTGCACTCTTTTGTGAAACGAGAAAGGAAACAGTTGTACAAAAAAGATGAAAGGGAAAGAAAAGCCAAGTACACGGTTTTTCATATTCTTTCGAAATAACATAACGGCGAAATCGTCGTGCAGAAAGAATTCATTTAGATGGAAAAGGTTCGTGTCAACCGGATAGTATTCGATGTTTTGATAACTGTGCGCGTTTCAGAGAAGAACTGGGTCAAAATTGCACAGTAAAATCTGGCAAATATATGAAGACAATTTTGTCGGAAACCAAACAATGCGGTCCGCTTTTATATAGGAGCATGAGTTGTGGGGGAGATGTGTAACGACACGTGGCGCAACACTGTGGAAATCACGTAAACGAGCCAGGCTAATATTTTGTCGGCGTGCGAGCGATGAATTTCAACGTCAAAGATGATTGAAAATACATTTTTTATACTATTTTTATATCATTTTAAGTTTATATTACTTTTATACTATTTTATGTAGCCCATGATTTTTCTGCGTTCGTACAAAATGCAGCGTTTTATTGTTTCCAATTCGGACGGAATAATTACACAGCGATACGATATTAATGGGATCGAAGCACGATTTTCTCCTTACGCTCTCCCTCGATCGATATCAACATTTTTCTTGCGCATAAATCTCATTGATTTCTACTTGGAAACCCGTTACCATAATCACGCACCCGTCTGTGAGAGGATCCGCCGCGACCGGTTCATTTTTACGCTCGCGACCAGTGATTTATGGCACACTGTCAATTCGTAAGATTATTAACTGGCCGTGATTGATCTCCCTTCCGCGCCGCTGCTATTCGTAATTGTATTCGACAGCCGCGAGTCGAACGTTTCTTTCCCCTTCTCTATCTTGCTTTTTAATTAGAGGAACAACATTACGGCGAATGCAACATTTCTGTTACACGTTTCACTCCGCAGAGTGTGAATCGTAGCGAGTGCGAATCGATCGTCGATTTCAGCGTTCATTAACGTTTGCTTGAATGTTATTAATGCCTTGAACTTTCTCCGATCTTACATCGTGCGAACAAGAAGCAAAGAATTTAGAAATGAAAGAAGTTTTACTCTTTTTAAAGAGGGTTAGAGAGAGAGAGAGAGAGAGAGAGAGAGAGAGAGAGAGAGAGAGAGAGAGATGGTAATCTTCTCTTATTTATAAACGTACACTTAATTACAGTACATGTGGTACATTTAATCCTATCATACGCTTCTTTAATTTCGTATTCGCTTTGAAAATAATCGACTTTCATTTCATTCATTATACACGATGGAAATTAATTAAAGTTCGTTCACTCGACGATGTATAACTTTATAGAAAGTAATTACCAATTAATACGGAAAAAAGCGCCGCCACTACACTTGAGATTCGTTTCGTTTGATTTCCCGACACAGCAGCGATGACTTTCGCCTAGCGTCAAGTTGGAAAACAAACGATAGCAAACGATAATCCCCACGTCGATAGTATTCGATAGTAGTTGATCGATAATAATTATCGCTGGTGCCCGAACATCTCGTTGACGATTTTGAAAGAGCGCGCAAGTTGCCGAGCATCTCTTTTAAGCGGCTTACGATTCCGGCAACGCAGCCATGAGATGCAGCGTTCTAGATTAAAACCAATTAACTCAAATAAGGCAACGTTAATAGCGCCTGTAAATTGCAGCATTGAGCGGACGACAGAGTTGCTTCGAAAACATTATCGGATAATCGTTCAATGCAAGTCCCCTTTTCCTCTTCCTCCTTCTCTTTCTTCCGTTCCCGCCCTTCCTTCCCGTCATTCTCCAAGGTAAAAGTCAGAAATTGGAGAAAAAAAGTATGGTCCTCTATTCACGCTTTATGCGACAACGCAGGAGACGTGCAGAGTAAAAGGACACTCCCGTTTATCAAAGGGAACCGAAGATCTTCCAATTGTAGAAGAAAGCGACGATAGATCCTGCAGAATTTAACCTACATTGCAATGAATTGTACCGATCGGCCATTGTAGGTTACTATCGAGCTAGTGGAACACGGCTCGACAATATTGTTGCATTTAAATCCGTCGAATTGGCTGGCTCGTCGATTTCGTCCGAACTGAAAGGGACAGTTTTGAATAGATGCGAAATAAGATGTAACGAAAAAAGCAGAAGGCGGGGAGTCGTTTGGTTTCTTCGTCTGTTGAGCGAAGAATAGGCAGACTATTCCCATCGAAGAAATAAAAGGTTGAATGAGAAAACGGCGTGAGACAGAACGAGATACAACTAGACTGAGTCGATCTCTTTTCCGTTCGGACGAATCGTTATGAGTCGTGTAGGTATAAACTAGCAGTTCGATCAGACGTGATGGCGATATACAGCACGATATTGCGAGAGGATAGCTCGAACAGGAGAGAGTATCGATATGGAATGTGTTTCCTCATCCTCTGGTTCTCGTCGTGGGTCTCTCTCCCTCTGGATATTTGCTTCTTCGTTCCTCCGTCGCGATGATCCGTGCACCCCTGCGTTCGCCTTCTCTCTTTAACCACTTCGGAACTTGGAGTGTGCTCGAGAGAAGGTCAACGATCTCCCGGGGGATTTTCAGAGATCTGGCGACTGAAACCACCGGTGGGACTCGT